>NW_026887717.1:0-89837 GCF_032173495.1 Musca vetustissima | reverse complement strand
GGGACTACCACAAGGCGTGGATTTTTTAAAGAATATTTTTTCAGGGACTACCACAAGGCGTGGATTTTTTAAAGAATATTTTTTCAGGGACTACCACAAGGCGTGGATTTTTTAAAGAATATTTTTTCAGGGACTACCACAAGGCGTGGATTTTTTAAAGAATATTTTTTCAGGGACTACCACAAGGCGTGGATTTTTTAAAGAATATTTTTTCAGGGACTACCACAAGGCGTGGATTTTTTAAAGAATATTTTTTCAGGGACTACCACAAGGCGTGGATTTTTTAAAGAATATTTTTTCAGGGACTACCACAAGGCGTGGATTTTTTAAAGAATATTTTTTCAGGGACTACCACAAGGCGTGGATTTTTTAAAGAATATTTTTTCAGGGACTACCACAAGGCGTGGATTTTTTAAAGAATATTTTTTCAGGGACTACCACAAGGCGTGGATTTTTTAAAGAATATTTTTTCAGGGACTACCACAAGGCGTGGATTTTTTAAAGAATATTTTTTCAGGGACTACCACAAGGCGTGGATTTTTTAAAGAATATTTTTTCAGGGACTACCACAAGGCGTGGATTTTTTAAAGAATATTTTTTCAGGGACTACCACAAGGCGTGGATTTTTTAAAGAATATTTTTTCAGGGACTACCACAAGGCGTGGATTTTTTAAAGAATATTTTTTCAGGGACTACCACAAGGCGTGGATTTTTTAAAATATTTTTTCAGGACCAAAGGCGTGGATATTTTAAAGAATATTTTTCAAGGACTACCAACAGGCGTGGATTTTTTAAAGAATATTTTTTCAAGGACTACCAACAGGCGTGGATTTTTTAAAGAATATTTTTTCAAGGACTACCAACAGGCGTGGATTTTTTAAAGAATATTTTTTCAAGGACTACCAACAGGCCTGGAGTTTTTAAAGAATATTTTTTCAAGGACTACCAGCAGGCGTGGATTTTTTAAAGAATATTTTTTCAAGGACTACCAACAGGCGTATTTTTTTAAAGAATATTTTTTCAAGGACTCTAACAAGGCGTGGATTTTTTAAAGAATATTTTTTCAAGGACTCTAACAAGGCGTGGATTTTTTAAAGAATATTTTTTCAAGGACTACTAACAAGGCTTTAAAAAAAAGGACGTGGATTTTTTAAAGAATATTTTTTCAAGGACTCTAACAAGGCGTGGATTTATTAAAGAATATTTTTTCAAGGACTCTAACAAGGCGTGGATTTATTAAAGAATATTTTTTCAAGGACTCTAACAAGGCGTGGAGTTATTAAAGAATATTTTTTCAAGGACTCTAAAAAGGCGTGGATTTTTTAAAGAATATTTTTTCAAGGACTCTAAAAAGGCGTGGATTTTTTAAAGAATATTTTTTCAAGGACTCTAAAAAGGCGTGGATTTTTTTAAAGAATATTTTTTCAAGGACTTACAAAAACGTGGATTTTTGTCGGGAATATTTTTTAGGTTTATGGCCCAAACACCGTGAATTTTTGCATGAAATATCAAGGATGACTTTGAGAATAAATGCAGTTTTAAAAGCAACAACGCGTGGATTTTTTAAAGAATATTTTTTCAAGGACTCTAACAAGGCGTGGATTTTTTAAAGAATATTTTTTCAAGGACTCTAACAAGGCGTGGATTTTTTAAAGAATATTTTTTCAAGGACTCTAACAAGGCGTGGATTTTTTAAAGAATATTTTTTCAAGGACTCTAACAAGGCGTGGATTTTTTAAAGAATATTTTTTCAAGGACTTGAAAAAATATCGGTTCAGATTTAGATAAAGCTTTAACAAGGCGTGGATTTTTTAAAGAATATTTTTTCAAGGCTTACCAAAGTCGTGGATTTTTTACAGAATATTTTTTGCTTTGTTAAAAATCCATTTCCAATTTAGTAGGCGTATACTTCATATGCGGTCCATTCACATAAACCATACGCCACCATCACTTTTTTCATTGTTCACATATATTGTACTTTACATTGCGTGCGACGGGTTTCCTGATAGCCATCTTCACATTTCACTCGAACAAATATTTTTCTCTGAGCGTCTAATATATAACAAACTTGTGTGTTAAAATTTCTGTATGACTGTTTTCTTAACAAGTAGAGTAGCAACTTAATTTAGCATTCCTTAAATACATCTTTACAAGAGCATAATAACTCTGTTTATCTGTATGTTTGTTGCCTTTGTTGCTATTGTTGTTGTTGTTGTTGTGGCAACAAATTAACATCAACAATTCTAGCAATGTATTGTTTATAGCTGTTGGTGTTGTTACACCCAAATACCAGCTAAATAGTCTGCATCTTTCGACATCAACACTAACCCGACACGGCCACGTACATACGCACAATCCCACACACACAGACTATCCAGCGACACATACCAAACATTCACAAAGTCTCTAAGATAGTTGCCGAATGCCACCATAACCACCAGTAAGTCAGTCGTAAATGCTGTATGTCGCCAGCAACATTGACAATTCATGGAATTTATAGTGGCATGCCGCTGTTATTATTGTTGTTGTTACTGTTCTTGTTGTTGACATAACTGTCTTGTCGCATTGTTATTTTTGATGTTGTCATGGTGGCAGAGTTGCCATATCAGGGGTAAATATTTTCTCCTAATAAGATTACAATAGCATTTTTTCGATGTATAGAAGGGCGTGGATTTCTTCAAGTATTCTTTTTAAAGGATTCTTCAGGCTTGGATTTTTTAAAAAATATTTTACCAAAGGCGTGGACTATTAAAACAATATTTTTAAGGCTTCAAAAAGCGTGGGTTTTTAGCACCATTTTTTCAAGACTTGCAAAAAGCATTTTTCAAGGGTCATTCAAAGGCGAGGAATTAAAAAAATCAATACTCAACCAAAGTCGTGGATTTAGAAAAAAGAACTATTTCAAGGGTTATTCAAAGGCGTGGAACTTACCGAAGGCGTGGATTTTTAAGGAAAATTATTTTCAAGACTTGCAAATGGAGTGGATTTTTTAAGGACCATGTTTTCAAGACCTATCAAAGGCGTGGATTTTTAAGGACCATTTTCAAGACTTGCCAAAGGCGTGAATTAAAAAAAAAAAACATTTTTTCAAAGCTTACCCAAGGCGTGTATACACGTATATATTTTTTGTCGATGCAGATTGAGGCCTGGATTTTTTAAAAAATATTTTCTTCGCTGTAGAGTGAGGCGTGGATTTGTTCAAGGATTCTTCAGACGGGGATATCAAGACTTTCTGTAGAAGCGGATTTGTTTAAAAAAAACGTACCAAAGGATTCTATTGAAGGCTTACCAATGGCGTGGATTTTCTTGAGATTTATTTTTCAAGCTCCAAAAAATGGCTTGGTGTTTTAAGATTAATTTGCCATTCCCTTTAATAATCCTGGATTTTCAAAGATTCCGTTTTATACCCTCCACCATAATATGGAGGGTATATTAATTTTGTTTTCCTGTTTGTAACACTTCGAAATAATCATTTCCGACTCTATAAAGTATATATATTCTTGATCAGCTTAAAATTCTATGACGATATAGCCATGTCCGTCTGTCTGTCTGTCTGTACGTCTGTCCGTCTGTCTGTTATAATAACTCTAGCCTCTAAACGAATGCATAGAGTCGTCTTTTGTCTCCAGGCAGGTCAACTTCAAAGATGGGCTTTATCGGTCCACGTTTAGGCATAGGTCCCATAGAAGGGTATCCCGAAATTTTCGGTATTTTGGGGTTCTTGAGAGCGCTTTTCAACCGAATTCGCTGAATTTTTTTCAAAAAAAAAAAATGTATATATATATAGGTCCACTTTTTCTGGTAGCCCCCATATAACGGTACCTCCTAATTATCAGTATTTTGGGGGTTTCGATCGTATTTTTCCGCCGAATAAGCTGTAATTTAGTATTTTGAGTTCTTAATAGGTACCAAATCTCTCCACAAAAAATTATGAAAATAGGTCAATTTTTTCTGATAGCCCCCATATAAGGGTAGCCCCAATTTTCGGTATTTTGGGGTTCTTGAGTGCGTTTTTCAACCGAATTTGCTGCAATTTGGTATTTTGTAGTCGTATATGGTAACAAATCTCCCTACCAAAAATTATTAATATTCGCACTCTTTTTGGGGTAGTCCCCATATTATACCGATTTTTCTGCCCTTCACCATGAGCATGAAATTTGGTTTAGCGAACTGAATTGAGTCTAGAATGATGTGTGCGAAGTTTCGCGAAAATCGGTTCAGATTTTGATATAGCTCCCATATATATTTTCGTCCGATTTGCACGAAATTTGGCATAGCGTACTGAATTGAGTCTAGAATGATGTGTGTTAAGTTTCGTAAAAATCGGTTCAGATTTTGATATAGCTCCCATATATATTTTCGTCCGATTTTAAGTAAATGGTCCGTATATATCTTTCGATTTACACGAAATTTGGCACAGCATACTGAATTGAGTGTAGAATGACGTGTGTTGAGTTTCGTAAAAATCGGTTCAGATTTAGATATAGCCCTTATATATTTTCGTCCGATTGAATGTAAATGGTGCACCAAAGTCCCTAAATATCATTCGATTTGCACGAAATTTGGTATAGCGTACTGAATTGATTCTAGAATGATTAGTGCTAAGTTTCGGGGTAATCGGTTCAGATTTCGATATAGTTCCCTTATAGATTTTCGTCCGATTTTATGTAAATGGTGCACCAAAGTCCCTACATATCTTTCGATTTGCACGAAATTTGGTATAGCGTACTGAATTGATTCTGAAATGATTAGTGCTAAGTTTCGAGAAAATCGGTTCAGATTTATATATAGCTCCCATATATATTTTCGTCCGATCTAAGGTAAATGGGGCTCCAAAGTGCCTTTAGATCTTTCGATTTGCACGAAATTTGGCATGGGTTACTGAATTAGGTCCAGAATGATGCGTGCTAAGTTTCGTGAAAATCGGTTCAGATTTAGATAAAGCTTCAATATATATTTTCGACCGATTTAATTTAAATTGTGCACTAAAGACCCAAATATTGGCCGATCGGCACACAATTTTGTACAATGTACTGTTACTATAACCTTTCGTGTGTCAAGTTTTCTTGAAATTGTTTCAGATTTACATATACCTTCTATATATATTTTCGTCCGATTTTAAGTAAATGGTACACTAAAGGCCCAAACACGTACAGAAATTAATAAAAATTAATATCTAGCAAGTTTCCTTGAAATCGGTTCAGATTTGCTTCCATATATAATTACGACCTAGTCATATTGATTGTACACCAAATAATCAATGGGTGCCTGATTGATACATTTTAAACGGTGCGTGTTCTTTAAATCTATTTACAAAATTTAGAATAGGTTGCAGAATGGCCTGTGTTGGAATTGATGTTAGTCGGTTTACTTATAGAAAAAAGATCGCATATTTAAGTTCGTTGAATTTCATGTCAATGCTCCTTAGAAAATGCGACGTCTGTTAGGATACATATGTAGAATATCCTCAAAGTGGTGAAGGGTATCATATAGTCGGCCCAGTCCGACTTTACTACTTTCCTTATTGATAAATTTTTCAAGTCCTATAAAATATTTGGATTTTTTAAAGATTTTTTTAAGTCCCAAAACGACCAAAAATTCCAAATCCGGTAACATGACAGTACAGATTTATTACCACCAATATAAAATAGCATATACGTATACACACGTACATATCGATGCCCATATACACACGGGAAGATGTTTATGAAATTTTGTATTACGCGATTTTATGCGTATACTTAATGTTGTCTTGGTGTTCTTGTGTTGTATTATTTGTCATGTACCCTGAAAATCTTAAGCATTGTTTTTGTTGTGTTTATTGTTGTTGTTCCTGCCATTGTCCTTTTATATCATTTTAATTCTTAGTGTCATTCCGGCACAGAAGACATTTGTGTTTGTTATTTTTTGTCGTGTGTTTAGAATAATTTATGAGATTCTGTCCCAGGACCCTCGCAAAAGGAGATAAAAAAATATTAAAAATTAAACACTAAACACGAAAATATTAAACACTACACCAACACATCAGGGAATTTTCAGAATTGACTACAATTTTTAGAAAAAGAAAAGGATTTCGAGATCCTTAATATTTACTAATGACTACTTGTGTAGGATAAGGACTGTGAATTAGGACCTATTTTTTTATTATTTTTATAAAATAGTGTATCCATCCAGTCTCTGCTAACTTTGCTTTACTTATTCTTCACACCTCCTCTATCCGCCAGATGATATTTAACTTTATGCTAAAATTCGTAGTTAATTTTATTATTTTGTTGTTGTTCATATTCTTTTTCTCACACTCACACGCTTGAGGCTATGTACGTACATTTAATGTTTAACTTTTTTCAGTTTCTTATATGTCTTTATTTTTTTGTTTTGTTTTTGCTTTGTGGTTATTATTTATTAGCTGACCTTGAGGCCATAATTTCCCATCTTAATTAGGAGGCTTGTTGTTCTATGTTTTGCTGGGCATTTTTTGTGACAAAAGCCAAAACACGTGATAATCTTAATGATTCTAATGATTCTAGCCATTAGCTAGGTTGGGTAGCTCAGTTGTTTGGTTAATACCTTAGCCGCTAGCCAAAAAAAAAAAGAAAAAAACAACAACAACCATTGCCGTAATAAATATATTTAAGCCCACCATAACACACGGTCAATTAAAAATGGTGTAGCTTTTATTTGGTAGCCTAATGATATCGAGTAAACGATTTAAGTCCCAAGATTTGTTTTGTCCCCCTTTTTATTGTAAAATATTGCACTTTTGAAAAAAAGTTTTTTTTAGTATTATTTTTGGGATAGTTGTGCCGAAATTTTATGAAGGTGTAAAGGGGGTAGATTCTTTATAAAAGGTTTACATTTTTTTGGGTAGAAAGTTTACCAAATATTTACGTCGATTAGAATATGTATGTCGTAATGGGCCATTTGGAATTAGTTTAAAGATAAGAGTCTAGATTTATGCGGGTAGGTTTATTTTAGGTACAACTTTGATAGAACCCCAGCCAGTGGTGTATACACATTTAAGTGCAACTCTGTAAATATTTCTTAGCTAAAACATAAATATAAGCACGAGGAGTATGCTCCAAGTCGTTAGTATCAAAGGCAGTCAAAACAATTGATTATCATATGAACATAATGGTGACTCTCGTTCCATCGTCGTTTTTAAAGAAAATGTCGAATCACACCTTCGAACCAAATATCCCGCCAAATAGTGACTAGTTCTCCCTGCAATTATTTGAGGATTCTCAGAATCCCAAAATTGTGTTTATTAATGTGCTTCATCGCTGAAGAAAATTTTGCCCCAAAAAATTGCCACCCACCGCCTGTTTTTCAAGCATCTATTTCGCCTATCTACTTCAACTGGATGGATGTCAGAGAAGATCTTAATGAAAAATACACCATAATATACGGAAAGACAGTTATAATTTTTTCAACAATTATGTAAACCATAATCTCCTCATAAAGCACGATATGTGGCTGTAGCGGAATCGTCATTTTTGTAGTATGTTTTGATAATTGTTACCCAAAAGTTTGTAACGCCGCGAAATATTGGTGCTAGACCCACCTTTAAGTATACCGATCGTCATATCTCGACTAGCTGAGTCGGTCTAGACATGTGTGTCCGTCTGTCCATTATTATTTGTAAACACGATACAGGCCACAATTGTGGACCAATCTTCACGAAATTTTGCATGTAGAATGGGTTCTGACCAATGAAGACCCCTATTGTTTTTGGAAAATATCGGTTAATATTTAGGGGATGAAATGGACCAAAAACTTTATTTTTGTCGGTTTTTCTGGTCGCTCCAGAGGCCGCAATTATGGCCCAAACACTGCATGGAGAAGGGGATCGGGCCAGGGAATAAGCATGCCTGTTTTGATAAAGATCGGTCAATATTTAGCGTGTCAAATTGACCCTGACTTTTTATGAAAAATTACAAAATTTGTATTCTATAGCGTATAGATTTACCCCTGAAGGACCTAGACCCGAGAAGTTGACAATATATTCACGAGGAGTGGTTGGCCTTCAAATTGATACCAATTACTTTGTCGTATGTACTCGGACAGGTACTTACGTAAGCAGATATTATTTAGTAACCCATTACCACACTAGAGGTCGACAATATAGCGCTGATCGCTTTAAAATTTTCCATGAGGACCCAGGTATGGTCAAGGACAACGCCTATAATTTCGACGATGATCAGATAATAATTTTGGAATGAAGTGGACCGAAAACTTAATTTTTTGTGTGTTTTCCGAGTCGATCTAAAGGCCACAATTGAAACCCGAACATCACAACACAGCTCACGGTATATGGCATCTGGACAAGTAATTAAAAGAGTTGTACTGAATTTTAGTAATATTTGTCGACTTCTAGTCGGCCAAAATGGTGCAAATATCGCGAAATATTGCCCAAGCTCAGAACATAGAACAACAGAAAGTTAGATTTTCGTGGAAGTTGTGTAGGGTATTATATGGTCGGCCCCATCTGACTATACTGCTCCGCTCACTGTTTTTTTTATGTACTCGAATATGGGAGTTATACTAAGATAAACACAGGTATCTATGTATGACGATACGATTAATATTACCATTACCAGTCTAGAAGGTGAAAATGCTCGTGAATCGCTATGCAATTTTAAAGGAATTTCACTTTGTGATCAAGGATGACTCCTACAAATTTCGATGATGATCAGAAGATATCATGAAATGGAATGTAGTTAAAGCCTTATAATTGTATGGTTTCGCTTTAGAGCCTCTATTGTAAGCGGAGCATCCCAAATTTTACATCTATTTAGAATGGCTCTTTTAAAAAGGGTCAATCATTATTTAGAGAATCAACTTAACTAAGACTTTTATGTGTAAAATAACCAACATTACTCATATAGGGTAAAGGTTTACACAAAAAAAAATAATTTAGAAAATATGCTGGGATAAGAAAGAGGAGCTGTTGACCTCTAACCGATTGAGAGGATGCAAATATCGCGAAATAAGGCCAAGACTCGGAATATAGATCTGTCGAAAATTATATTAAAACCAGTAAGGAAAGTAGTAAAGTTGGACTGATCCGACTTTATGATACCCTTCACCATTTTACAGATGTCATCTTTTCGAAGGAACATTAACATGGAATTGAACCGAAGATGGCTATCTAGTGTTAAGTAAACCGACTAACATTAATTCCAACACATGCCATCCTGCAACCTATTCCATACTTTGTAAATAGTTTTAAAGCTAAATTTACACACGCTATTTGGTATGCTTCACTGTTTAAAATGTATCAATCAGGTACCCATTGATTATTTGGTGTACAATCGACATGAATAGGTCTGAACCGATTTCAAGGAAACTTGCTATATATTAGATTTTTATTAATTTCAGTACGTTTTGTCAATCCGCCTAGGTATGGGTCTTTAGTGCATCATTTACTTAAAATCGGATGAAAGTATATATAGAAGCTATATGTAAATCTGAACCAATTTCAAGAAAACTTGACACACTTGACACACAAAATTGTGTGCCGATCGGCCAATCTTTGGGTCTTTAGTGCACAATTTACATTAAATCGGACAAAAATATATATGGGAGCTATATCTAAATCTCAAGCCATTTTTACGAAACTTAACACACATCATTCTAGACCTAATTTAGAACCGTATGCCAAACTTCGAGCAAATCGAAAGATATAAAGGAACTTTGGTGCTCCATTTACCTTAAATCGGACGAAAATATATATGGGAACTATATAAAAATCTGAACCGATTTCCTCAAAACTTTTCACACGTCATTCTAGAATCAATTCAGTACGCTATGCAACATTTCGTGCAAATCGAATGATATGTGAGGACTTTGGTGAACCATTTACATAAAATCGGACAAAACTATATATGGGAGCTATATCTAAATCTGAACCGATTTTCACCAAAGTTAGTACACACCATTCTATGCTTAATTCATTACGCTATGACAAATTTCGTGCAAATCAAAAGAAATATAGGGGCTGTGGTACACCATTTACATTAAATCGGACGAAAATATATATGGGAGCTATATCTAAATCAGTACCGATTTTCACGAAAGTTAGTACACATCATTGTAGGCTTAATTCAGTACGATGTGTCAAAGTTTGTGCAAATCGAAAGATATTTAGGGACTTTGGTGCAATATTTACCATAAATCGGACGAAAATATACATGGGAGCTATATCCTAATCCGAACCGATTTTCACGAAACTTGGCACACATCATTCTGGACCTAATTCAGTACTCTGTGTCAAATTTCGTGTAAATCGAAAGGTATTTAATACCTATTTGCCCATTTCTTAGAATATAATCTTTCTACTAGAAAATGAACACCATCTGTTCACTTTTTAGGATAGCCAGGCCAAATACATGTAACCAACATAAAAATTCTGCTGCAGGTAATTTTAAATTTATTTCCATGTTTTGACAGAGCCGCCCATATAAGGATCTCGGCCGATTTCAGAATATTTGAATTCGTATCTCATGGTTGGAAATGTAGTGGCTTTTTGGTCCATTAATATGTCTGTACTTGGCATTTTTAGCCACTTTATAACCACTGATCTGATTTAAACTTAATTCAATCCAATCTAGACTAACACCTGTCATAGGGTCTAATAGTACTGATTTACCTACAAAATATTCTCTTGAAGTAAAACACAATTACATTTTTTTTTAGCAAGGCGAAAGAACAAAACTTTATTCTTTACGAGTTACAATTACATATATATGTATGAATAATAATAGTAAATATTTATATATAAACATATCTGCAACTAAGCGGTACGTATATAAATCGTTATAAAGGTTATAGGATTGAAAACTAAAGAAATCCTCGGGGAAAATGTTTTCCCACAAGGAATAAATAGTCAGCATTTTGATTGGAAAGATAGAAAAGAAATTGAACACGTAGAATAAAGTCTTATCGTATGGATGACATTCGTTTATATGTTGTCATTGGGGTTGGGATTGGTGATACCAGTAGCGGGATCAGCAGCAGCTGGGGCGGTGGCGTTTGAGGTGGCTGCATTATCGGAGGATTCTTCCATTGTTGCCATAGTTGGTTCTTGTAGAGGTTCTAGTTTATTTTCATTTTCTGGAGGAGAGGGAATTGTATCTTCCTTCACTTCGGCGGGATGTCCTACAGTTGTAGCCTCCTCCTCCTTTTTCTCTTCCTCAGTTTTGGGGAAGGGTAAAGATTGCAAACGCTTGACCATTTCCTCCAAACTTTCCTCCTTGGTTTCTTCGGGTTTACGCTGCGTGATACTTTGCAGACGATCGGATTTTGAACGAGCTGCCAGTAGCTGAGTCGTGGGCTTGCTGACTGGTTTTGTGGTGGTGGTTGTGGTTTTTGGTATGGCACCCTGATGGGCCGCAATTTGACTAGGTGTGGTGGTAATGGTTACCCTTTCCGTCAATTCATCACTTACAATGCTGGAACAGGCCACATTCTTGAGGGTGGGCAGCAGAGGATCTACTACTGCCGTGGAGGTACTTGGCAAATCTGCATTATCTCTTTGCGGTGTGGAGTTGGAACGCTGCTGGCGATTGAGTTCGCGCTCGGCAATGCGATTGATCATTTGTGTACCCTTTTCCGATGTTTCTGAGAGGCGATTGATCAGCTGGCGTCCTTCTTCTTCGAGAATGCGCAAACGTTGTTCACGATTCGAGGAGATTTTCTCTATGTTTTCTATGCGCTGTTCGGTGGTTAGTTTCCCGGCTACTGGTATTTTTGAGGTAGAATTGGTTGTGGTTGAGGATGATGCTGCTGTGGCTGTTGGTTCTTCCTGAGATCCATGACGTTCGTGTAGTATATCAAGTCTTAAACCCAAACTATCACCACGATTATTGTTGTGTGATAGCTTGGTTAACAATTGACGGCTCTCCTCCTCCAGACGATGGAGACGTGCCGCCCTGCGAGCGGTATAGGCTTCTTCTTGGGCACTTAGGGGACTTTTCATCGATTGGGCTGATGTGCTGGGCCCATCCTGTAGATTTGCAGATTGCTTTGATGCATTTTCATTTGTTTTTGCATTGACGGAGGCTTCATCTTCCGACTTGCGTCCCTCCTCCTCGGTATTACTTTCAAAACTTCCCTCCCTGGAGACTGGATTGCGGCGTATACGATCCAAAGAGCAACGTAAATAATGACCCCTATCGGAGGTACGTTTAATGCGGAACAATAGCTGGCGACTTTCTTCTTCTAAACGTCCCAGACGTTCGGAACGGCGCCTGGTATATTCTTCCTCACGAGGTGTTAGGGTGCCCGATGCAGGAGCTGAACTAGCACGGGTGGTACGATCCTTACGCTTCTTATTCATTAGCTCTTCCAAGGGTACTGCATATTGAACGGGAGCCATTTCATCTTGGAAACGTCTCAACTGAACCTCCAGACGTTCTCTATTATCTGACGTCTCCAAAACCTGTTGGATCAAAGTTTTACATTGTTCCTCCAAGCGTTTAATGCGCGTTGCTCTATCATCCACAGATTCGGGGTTGGAGGCTGGTTCATCTACATCTGGTAAATCGGTGGCATTGGATCTCTCCACACTACGTCTTTGAGAGCGTCTAGAAGATCTGGCACTGCTCGATTTTGGTATGGCACCACTTGCCGAAGTACTTGGCCTTACCAAAATTGTTGCCATTTCCAGTTCTTCATCTTCATCCTCCTCCTCATCGTCGTCATCGTTGTCTTCGCCCTCTCCCACCTTCCTCCAGCCACATGTTGGTGGTGCACTATTCCATCTCAAGACCACCTCTTCAGTGTCATTTGAAGTGTTGTTGGGGTTGGCATTTGCCCTGCCGGGCGAAGTGCTCTGCATGCGTTTTATTTTACGTGAATGTTCAAACATTTCCCTCAAACGTTTGCGTCTATAGTTGACACAACCACCACTGGCAGCCCCAGTCGAAGTGGAGGCCATGGCATCGTCATCGTCCTCAACATTCACCTCCACATCCTCTTTTTCCATCGCAATGCCAGTGGCAGCATCAACATCATCCCTACCACCCACAGCTCCTTTCATTGCTCCATCTTTCACCTTTTCCTCCTCACCCTGCATTAGTGGCTCCTCATCGGACACGGGGCCACCCGAATCGCTGTAACCGCTCTCAGCCGAATTATTTGCATCTTCCAATTTACGCCTGGCAAACTCACGTCGTAAATCATCGCACTGCTCTTGACTTTCATCGTTTTTGGCACGTGCCGCCTGCCACTTGCGGCGACAGTACTCCAGTTCATCCTTCAGTTCGTGCAGCAGGCGACGTTTCTGCTGCAGCTGGTAGCGTAAAATTTGCTCCTGGGTGTGCATTTGACGATGTTGACGTTGCATTTTGCCAACCAAATGCCAAGTTTTAGTCAATTCCAAGCTGACGGTACTCAGGCGTTTCTCCTGTTCGTTTAGGCGATAGTCCAGATGGCTGTTTAATGTTTTCAGACGATTAGTTTCCTTCACCAATGACTTTTTCTCCAATATTAGATCCTGCAACAACACAAGTGTATACATGTGTGTGTGTATGTGTGTGATGGTTGGTTGATTGGTTGGTAGGTCGTAGTCGTCGAAGTTGGTTGGTTTGGTTGATTGTGTAGCCATTGGGTAGGTTATTGATAGATAATAAATCATTTTTTTAGGTTATTATTTCATTGTTGTTGTTTTTGGAGTTGTTGTACAAAGTTGCCATTACAAGTCAAGCATCGCATCATAAATGAGTTGCATGAAAAGAGATAAGAAAAAAAAGAACAAGAAGATAATTGATTAGATCTTAGTCGGATAAAAGGCAAAAGGTTAGCCATTCGGCTACTACAGCCACGTGTAAGGTTAATATTTTATTCAGAATTAAAAAATATGGAATGGGTTTTTAAATTATTCATTGGGAAAAATGTATTGGAAAAGGGATCATAAAGTAATTTTTTAATTTATATTTTCCAAAGTCCAATAGAGGGGTTGATTTTTTAAGAATATTATTCATGGTCAATCCATAGGGATGGATTTAAAAAAAAATATTTTTTCACGGATCGATTCAAGGCTTGGATTTTTTATACAAATATTTTTTCACGGTCAATCTATAGGCGTGAGGATGATAGACACCAAGCAGCGGCTCCGATTGCCTTTAACATGGCAAAGTCCAGGCCTATCTTGGTTCATCTCAATTGTGGACATTGACCTCCCGCGGTGTCACCTGGGGTTCACCCATAAGAACTATAAACAAATGGGTTGAGGCGTCAGGTTAGTTGCCCACACCTCAGAAAACCCAACCTACTACGAAAAAACAAAGAAAAAGAAAACCATACCCCCCTAATGCTGACGACCCCCGCAAACGTATAAAGGACCACAATCTGCACTTGGACCTCGTCTCCAGATTCACTCCAGTAGATAAGCGAATTGCCATAATCCACATAAAAGCAAAGCTCTTCTACATCAGTCTTATTTGCGCCCATGCTCCGACCGAAGACAAAGATGAGCAGACCAAAGACAATTTTTACGAGCGATTAGAAACAGCATATGATCGCTGCCCTGGCCATGGCATTAAAATTCAGCTAGGAGATTTTAATGTCACGGTCGGAAAATTCAGCCTTCATGAAGAAACATTCGACAACGGAATGAGGTTGATTGACTTCGCGGCAGCAAAAAACTCGGTAGTTAGCAGCACCAGATTCAAGCATCTCTATATACACAAGGCCAACTGGATTTCTCCTGATCAAGCAAGGAGAAATAAAATCGTTAATGTTGTGATAGACGGAAGGCATTCGTCCAGTGTTTTAGACGTTCGATCGATACGAGGAGCAAATATAGATTCGGATCAATACCTTGTAGCAGCCAAGGTTCGCACCCGTCTTAATGTAGCAGCAAAGATGAAATATAATGTAACACGGGAATTCGACGTCGAAAAGCTGCAAACTCATAAGGTAGCCGAGGCCTAATCCGCTCAACTTACCCACCTGCCTGACGAAAGCACTTCTTGTCCCGATAATAGTACAGAATCACAATGGCAGAGAATTGACCACTTCCTACAATCTGCAGCAAAAGCAAAAACCAAAAAAAAATGAGGTCCGAAAATTTTACCAAAGAACAAAACACCAAACCGAAGGTTTTGGTGCAGGCACATCCTCCTGTAGAGATGAAGAAGGAAACCTGGTGACAGATACAGACAGCGTGTTGAGGACCATTTTAAAAATCGTCTGGTATCAAATAGTGGCCGTGAAGAAGATACCCCAGAACCAATAATAGATGATGGTATAGAGTGTATGCCACATAGCCAAGATGAGATCAAAGAAGCACTTAATCGCAAACACAAAGGGCCAGCCGAGCTATTCTGTTGGTCAGATGCTGTTCAACTAACCCGATTGTAACTCCTTCTGTCCCTATAGAGGACTATAGAGGAATAAGTCTCCGTCCCATCGAATATAAAGTGCTATCCAGCGTGATGTGTGAACGACTGAAGCCAATGGTCAACGACATCATTGGACCATACCAATGCGGCTTCAGACCTGACAAGTCCACCATTGACCAGATATTCACTCGGCCCCAAATCTTGGATAAGACCCACGAAAAACACATCGACACATATCACATATTAATTGCCTATAAAGTCGCATTCGACTGCTCTATCCCTTCAGAGGTGTTTAAAGCCATGTCTATGTTTGGCATTCCTGCAAAATGAATACGGCTATGCAGGATAACTTTAAGTGGCACAAGGTCTGCAGTTAAAGTCGGAAAAGACCTATCGAAGCCCTTCAATACCGAACGAGGATTCAGACGCAAAGATGAACAGAAATGACACTCTGTACACCAAACAACACATGTGATTCGCCTACGCCGATGATGTAATGGGTCAAACCTTGCGAGCGGTTACAGCCACCTTTGAACAAATTGAGAAATAGTCTGCCAAAGTGTGTCTGTCAGTAAACGGCAAGAATCAGCTTGGTATTCTGGTATCAACGCGCAACGCACACGGGCCAACTTGTTATGACCAACAAATGCTACTAAGATCTAAGTAATCAGAAACAAGGCCACAAGACGCTGATACTACCCGTGATGTTATATGGATCTGAAGTATGGGTACTTGCGCAAGCAGCTGAGGCAGCTCTTGGGGTGTTTGAAAGAAAAATTCTCCGACAGATCTGCATCGACGGTGAATATCGGCGTTGAATGAACCACGAGCTTTACAATTTATACGCGTACATCCACATAGTCAGTCGTAGTGAGCTGCAGCGACTTTCAAATTGGAGGATATGCGCACAAGACCGACGCGCTTGGAAATCTTTTTTAAGCTCGGCTTATGGAACAACCGTTCTGTAACAAGCTCCAACAGTGGATTTTTCAAAGAATAGTTTTCCAAGCTCCAATAGGGACGGCGATTTTTTAAAGAATATTTTTCCAAGGTCTAATAGAGGCAGCGATTTTTTAAAGAATAGTTTTCCAAGGTCTAACAGAGGCGACGTTTTTTTAAAGAATATTTTTCTAAGCTCCAATAGAGGCGTGGTTTTTTTAAAGAATATTTTTTTAAGAATATTTTTTAGGGATTTTTAAATATTTTTTTTGGGGCACTATATAGGCGTAGATTTTTAATTTTATTTTAATTAATTTAATTTATTTTTTTTTAATTTTATATTGAAAAAAAAAAATTAAAAATAACTTTTATGGCGCATATAACTAACCAGTTTTTTACAGTTTACTTTCAGATCGTGACATTGTCCAGAACAGAAGGTAAGTCGCTAATATTCCCTAAAAAATCCTTTGAAATTAGGTTATTATGAAAATGAAAATTTAGTTTAATGTTTTTCTTATGGATATCATTCGGAGAGATAAAAACTTAAAAGGAAATTTGGTCCCAATTAGATTCATAGGACCCTGGTTGGAAGTCTTTATGGCCATAAAATATGATTGGCAAACTGATTTTTTTTTACTAAGCCAGTGTCCAAGTGTCTCAAAGTATCATACAATATCCACTGCAGATGATTGAAAATTATTACCTCAGACACATTTTAATCCAAACCCCAGAGAGGTCTGGAATCGATACTTTGATAGTGTATATTTTTAATCTATCAAAAACTACCATTCTACAATCATTAGCCTTGAGGCTAATCGAATAACCATCTAATTTTATGGCTTTTCTCCATTACTTGGTTTACTATTTTCTATGTCACCATTGTAATCTGACTTTCAAGGCCACTGAAGGGTTTCAATAATGAAAACATTTTCCTCTTTTTTTCTGTAAATTGAGTTATTTTTCATTTTCAAAAACTACAATTTTAAAATTGACTTCATTTCGCAATTTAATCCAAGGACACATGTGTCAATTCGTCACATTCCTAATATTAATAAATATCTAATGCTATATGAGGGCAGATAAAATATGAGTATCCCTGCTTAAGTGCCAGAATTCTGGTCATGTCTTCCTAAAAAAAAACGAAAATCTTGACCTCTTTGCCCATTTGCCACTCAATTATGTGAATCCCTCCGGAAAACCCTAATCAGTCATATAGAACACTTTCATCCACACAACAAAATTGTGTCTTCCTTGATGTTTAACGCCAAAAAAAAAAACTCCCAACAAACACACAACAACAAAAACACTGTCAATCAAAATACTTCCTTCCGTTTGCTGATTTTTTGTATGACACTAGCACACATACATGCCCATGTAAACATACACATGTTTGTATGTGGCATAATTTTTGCTAGTTATCCTTGTTGCCAGCCACCAACAAAAAAAGGGCAAGGAGTTTCTTTTGCGAATTTCTTCACATATTAACTCATCATTTTTGAAAAAAACGAAAAAAATTGAAAAAAACTACGACGGCAATCCGAGTACCGTATCATAAAATATGAAACTTGTTTAAGTACCAAACGCCATCACCACTAGTTGAAGAAGCTATCCTCTTCATCATCAGTTCGTCTTCGTCGCCTTGTTCTCATATTAACTATATTATTATTATGTCTCATCTATTTTGACTGAAGTTCTCCTTGTAGTGCTTTCACAGATGTTGTTATTTTGCTCCTTGGATCATTGCTGGAATGTCAAGAGGAGAAGAGGACGGGAGAATACTTTTCGTAACCATAACAACAAGAACAGCAACACCAAACACACAAAATTCCCTTGTTCTTAGTTTTCGGTTTTGTAGATGATTTTTGGGAAGTACTTGAAAATAAGTTGCCATTTCTTGTTATTGTAAATATTCCTAAGTACTTTAAATGTAAACTTGAGACTTGAACAGCAGCACTATAACACACTAACTGGGCATACGGATCATTGTGGCATTTGGTGCAAGAGACAGTGGGATATAGGGAATAACATTAAAAACAAAACATGGACCATAAGAAATATTCTTTAAACACCACGTCTCTTATAAGCCTGTAAAAAGTATTCGTTAAAAATCCAAACCACTTAAAATTCTCTAAAAAATACGCCTATAAAATATCCCTTACAAAAATCCACGCCTATAAATAGGGCCTTAAAATATTCTTTTAAAAATCCACACCTTTGGTTTTTACGTTTAACTGGCTTGTGACAGAACTTTCGTTCCATAAGCCGAGCTTAAAAAATTTCCAGGCACGTCGGTCTTTTGGGCAGTTTTTCCAGTTTGAAAGACCATATTCAGCAATTTAATCTTCCACTTGATCTTTCCATCTTATTCGTGGCCTTCTCCTTCTGCGTGAGCCATCAGCTGATTCGCTTTCATATGCCTTCTGGGCTGAGGCATCTTCATCCATTCTCACAACATGATCTAGCCAACGTAGTCGCTGCAGCTCAATACGTCTAACAATGTCGATGTCCGAGAATAACTGATACAGCTCATTCTTCATTCGCAGATCGGCCCATAGATCTTTCGGAGAATTTTTCTCTCAAACACTTCAAGAGCTGCCTCATCTGCTTGCGCAAGTACCCATGCTTCATATCCATATAAAAGCAAGGGTAGTATCAGCGTCTTGTAGAGTGTGAGTTTGGTCTGACGGGAGGTGCCCTTGCATTTGAGTTGTTTGCTAAGACCATAGTAGCATCTGTTGGCCAACACTATCCTTCTCCGAATTTCAAAACTGATGTCATTCGTTTTGTTTATGGCGGTACCAAGGTATATAAAATCCTTGACTACCTCGAAGCTGTAGTTCCCAAGTTCCACAGTTGGCCCGAGTCTACTAGACGTCTTGCGCGTTGATACCATCAGCTTGGTCTTCCCGCCATTTACTGCCAGTCTGCCACTTTGGCAGACTCCTTCTCAATTTGTTCAAAGGTGGCTGTTACCGCTCTCAGTGTTAGACCCATTACGTTGATGTCATCGGCATATTCTAGTAACATGTGTTGTTTGGTGTACAGAGTGCCATTTCTGTTCACTTTTGCCTCTCGTATGACCTTTTCCAGCAGGATGTAAAAAAGGTCACACGACAAACTGACCCCTTGTCTGAATCCTCGTTCGGTATTAAAGGGCTCCGAGAGATCCTTTCCGACTTTAACTGCTGATCTTGTGCCAGTTAAAATTATCCTGCATAGCCGTATTAATTTTACAGGAATGCCAAACGCAGACATGGCTTTATACACCTCTGAAGGGATATGGCTGTCGAATGCGGCGAATTGGTGGAATGTATCGATGTGTTTTTTCGTGGGGTTTTTTCAAGGATGTGGCGCAGAGTGAAAATCTGGTCAATGGTGGACTTGCCAGGTCTGAAGCCACATTGGTATGGTCCAATGATGTCATTGACCATTGGCTTCAGTCGTTCACACGCTGGATAGCACTTTATATGCGATGGGAAGGAGACTTATTGTACTAATCAGCTGGTGCATGCTCCTTACCAGCATCTGACCACGAGTCTTGAATAGTTCGGCATGTAACCCATCAGCACCCGCTGCTTTATTATACTTCAGGCGATTGATTGCTATTCTGACTTAATCTTGGCTAGGTGGTATACACTCTATACCGCTACAATTTGATACCAGAAGCTGTCTGTATCTGTCACCAGGTTTCCTTCTTCATCTCTACAGGCGATTTTGGTAAGCGTTGAAAAAATATTTTTTAAAAATCGACGCCTTTGGCAAGCGTTGAAAAAGTATTCATTGAAAAATCAAAGCCTTGAAATTTGTTTTTTTAAATCCACGCCTTGAAAAAATTTTTATTTAAATCCACGCCTTGATTGTTTTTTAATCCCTTGAAAATTTTTTTTTTTTTTTTTTTTTTTAAATCCACGCCTTGATTTTTTTTTTACATCCACGCTTGACAATTTTTTTTTAGAATCCACGCCTTGACATTTTTTTTTAAATCCACGCCTTGAAAAAATATTCTTTACAAAATCGACACCTTAAAAAATATTCTTTAAAAAATCGAGGCTTGCAAAAATATTCTTTAAAAAATCGACGACTTGAAAAAATATTCTTTAAAAAATCGACGCCTTGAAAAAATATTCTTTAAAAAATCCACGCCTTGAAAAAATATTCTTTAAAAGATCCAGGCCTCTTATAGGCCATCCACGCTTTGAAAAAATATTCTTTAAAAGATCCACGCCTCATATAGGCCATCCACGCCTTGAAAAAAATTTTCTTTAAAAGATCCACGCGTCTTATAGGCCATCCACGCCTTGAATAAATATTATTTAAAAAAATCCACGCCTCTTATAGGCCTTGAAAAAATTTTCTTTAAAAAATCCACGCCTCTTATAGGCCTTGAAAAAATATTCTTTAAAAAATCCACGCCTCTTATAGGCCTTGAAAAAATATTCTTTAAAAAATCCACGCCTCTTATAGGCCTTGAAAAAATATTCTTTAAAAAATCCACGCCTCTTACAGGCCTTGAAAAAATATTATTTAAAAAATCCACGCCTCTTGATACACCCTCAGACAATTCTTTGAAAAATCCACGCCTCTTGTAGGTCTTGGAAATATATTCCACTGTCCTTGTATGGCCTTTGTTGCTCATAATTATAAGTAACTTGACACGATTACTAAAAATTCTCCATGAACGAACTTTTTGGAATTTTTTTTTTCAAAAGAGGCTGTAAGAGGGCAAGTTAAGGTTTAGCTATCATTGCCAGGCGCACACACACAACCACTACCACACATAAGGCAAACATTTCCAAATGCTCCTGAAGCTAAAGTAGTAATTGAATTTATTGTCTAACTCCTTTGGGGTTTCTTCAATGGCAGATTATGTTCCTTGGCAGGATGATGGCGATGATGGAGCCGAGTTCGAATCAAACCAACCACCAAAATTTACCGTAAACGGAAAGCCATAATATTGAGGAAGTAAATGGTAAAATAATGTCGAAATATTGTGTGTGGTAAGTTATAAGTTTAGGTGTTTCCTTATAGCCGATGATAGGAGGGAGGGAGAGGGAAAGGAATGCTCATCCTTGCTTCGAAAACTTCGAAGAGCATACACCACTAGACATAAATAACTTTAGCTAAAATAAAATGATTTTTTCTGATGCTAAAGAAGGAATACCTTCGGAACCGAAAAGGATAACAAAAACATCGAACGGGTGGATTATATTAGTATTAATGTTTTCATATTGTAGGTTTTATGGGATACGACGATACGAAGGAGATGAAAACAAATATTGATGCTATTTTCCCCAATAACCACCTATTCTTGACTTTGTTTGAAATAAATATTAAGAGCAATGGTTTTGAGAATAGCCCTGCAAACATTTTCAAGTGAGTTAGAAAAA
Source organism: Musca vetustissima (assembly GCF_032173495.1). Lineage (NCBI taxonomy): Eukaryota > Metazoa > Arthropoda > Insecta > Diptera > Muscidae > Musca > Musca vetustissima. The sequence continues at coordinate 68,167 of NW_026887717.1, read as the reverse complement.
TGCAATGGAAAATATGTTTTTTAATTCTGGGAGATCGGAAAGTAAAGAAAATTTTCCTGACGGCCTACCAAAAAATTTTCCTCTTTATTCAATTTACAAAGCTTATATTTGGGCAGTAATTTCAAAGGGTCGAAATTGAGGTTTGTTTTTAAGCCATATTCCGCCATTCTCCAATATTACAAAGTAGTAGACCGGCTTCCAGCTCCGAAACAACCCCTCAAATGAAATAAATATTCCCCTCTTTTAAATATAACTAAAATTGTTCACTGGGTCATTTTTTTGCAAAAAGCAAATTTATGTGCCCACGAGTGTGTGTGTGTGCCTGTGTGTAAATATGTGTTAGGATTTATGGTTATTCGACAAGTTGTTATAGCTGTCTATGTTTATTGGTTTTTCCCTGTTCATCTTCGGCCTGCATCTGGATATCTGGTGGTCAAGTGTATCGATTTGTAAACGGAATATTTTATGAGCTCAGAGGGAGAGGGGTGGTTGGTAGTTTCAGTTTTCCATTCGCCTCATGTGTTTAGTTAATTGCGAACAAGTAATAGTTCGGTATAGATTTCTTGATAAATAATGTCTGACTGTAATAAATATGTGTTTTCAGACAGAAAGTATTTAAGATATTTTTAGTTTTTCAACACGCGCTAATGCCATTTGTCTATGGTGTAGCAAAGAGAGGGGGAAGAGGTATTTTATTTAGGGAAATAAAAGAAAAATATATTTTTGAAGAAAAGCATTCCGTGGTCTTTAAAAGGCATGGGTTTTTTTAAGAATATTTTCTGAAGGCCTATAAGAGGCGTGGATTTTTCAAAGAATATTTCTTCAAGGGTCATCCATAGGCGTGGATTTTTTAAAGAATATTTTTTCAATGGCCTTCCACAGGCGTGAATTTTTATTTTAAGGAATATTTTTCTAGTGGCCTTCCACAGGCGTGAATTTTTATTTTAAGGAATATTTTTCCAGTGGCCTTCCACAGGCGTGAATTTTTATTTTAAGGAATATTTTTCCAGTGACCTTCCACAGGCGTGAATTTTTATTTTAAGGAATATTTTTCCAGTGGCCTTCCACAGGCGTGGATTTTTTAAAGAATATTTCTTCAACGACATTCTTTCTTAACTTAAAAAAAATTTTACCCCACCCCCTACTTACCTTCAATTTCAAATATGTCTTGCTGACGCTTAGCTCCGCCTTGGGTCCGTACGGTGTCTGTACCGATTTATAGCAATCTTCGCCTTTACCGTTCTCCTCGAATTTCACCGGATCGATGTGATGATGATTAAGTAGCTCAACTAAAACGCGCCAAACTTTTGGTAGATTGCCAATAATTTCTTGGGTTGAGGCAACTTTTGCCATGACACTGGGATCATTGAATTTCAGAGTAGCACTGCCACTGCCACCGGCGGCGGTGGTGGTGTTCGTGGATTTTTTAATGTTATTCGAACTTTTACGATGATGTGAGTGATGTTGCTTTTTGCTCTTAGTTTGTTGTAAAGTAATGCCACTAACTTTTTCATTAGTGGCAAATGCAACATCTGAGCTAGCCGTGGCAGAAGCTGCTGAACCTGCAACTACAGCAGCATCGGTATTATCAATATTTTCTGGTTGTTGTTGCTGTTCGGATGCACTGGTTACAGTTTGCTCGGAGTTGCTTGCTAATATCATATTTTCATTATCAACTTCGTCGTTTTCTTCGCCATCTTCCTCGTCCTGCGAACTACAGCTACTATTATCTTCAGAGACAATTTTTGTCTCCTCATTGGCAGTCGCGTTTTCCTTATGGGTCATTTCTTTGCTAACTTGGCGGCATAATGCGTTGGCCCGTTCATCCTCATTCATGCCTGTCGTATCTTTAACGCTGGCTTGCTCAACTAATTCGAATAATAATTTTGGCAATGTGGCACCATCCGTACACTCCTTAGTTGCCATGTCATTTAGCAATGTGCGATTCTCCTCCAGCATGGTTGTCAGTCTATCGATGTCTAAATTGTTTTTGCCATTAAAACCCATCACCATTTGACTGAAGAGCTATTTGGAAAACGGGAAAGATAGAAAAAAGACGAAAAAATACAATTTTGAAAAAAAACTGGTTAAAACAACATTCTGGGGGTAAAAACACAAAACAACAACAACAACAAAAAGCATTATGCAAGAACTTGCAACTAGGAGTAGGTACTAGTTAGTGGTAAGTATAGATAGTAAAAGTTTTAGTAGTTTCACTAAAACACTCAGGGCCATGGTGGTGAAAAGTAGAAGTTCGGGAGATAGGGTTGCCAAGAAAATCTTGTTTAAAAATCCTCTACTTGATAAAAAAATCACAAAAAAAATAACACCTATGGGAAGCCTTGAAAAAATGTCCACAAAAAATATTCTTAAAAAATCCACGCCTATACGAAGCCTAGAAAAAATATTCACAAAAAAATATTCTGAAACCAGTGAGGAAAGTAGTAAAGTCGGACCCTTCACCACTTTGCGTATATTCAACAGATGAATCCTACCAAACGTTGAACGACCATTAACACGAAAATGGATCAATAAACATGTCATTCTGCAACCTATACTAAATTTTTCATTTGGTCAGATATAGGGTTGCTTATATATAAGCTATATCAAAATCTGAGCCGATTTCAATGATACTTGCTACACTACTTAGCTACACTTCATTGTAACAAATTGTGTGGCAATCGCACAAACTGTGGGTCTTTAGTGTAAAATTTACATAAAATCGGAAGAAAAGATATATAGCAGCTATATCTAAATCTGAACCGATATTTAGGAAACTTAACACACATCATGCTAGAACAAATTCAGTACGCTGTACTAAATTTCGTGTAAATCGAACGATATATAGGGACTTTGGTACACCATTTACATAAAATCGGAAGTAAAGATATATAGCAGCTATATCTAAATCTGAACTAATTTTCACGAAACGTAGCACACATCATTCTAGACCTTATTTAGTACACTATACCAAATTTCGTGCAAATCAAAAGATATATAGGGACTTTGGTGCACCATTTCCATTAAATCGGACGAAAATATATATAGGAGCTATATCTAAATCTGGACCGATATTCAGGAAACTCAACACACACCATTATAGACCTAATTCATTACGCTATGCCAAACTTCGTGCAAATCGAAAGATATATAGGGACTTTGGTACACCATTTACATAATATCGGAAGAAAAGATATATAGCAGCTATATCGAAATCTGAACCGATTTTCACGAAACTTAGCACACATCATTCTAGACCTTATTTAGTACACTATACCAAATTTCGTGCAAATCAAAAGATATATAGGGACTTTGGTGCACCATTTCCATTAAATCGGACGAAAATATATATAGGAGCTATATCTAATATATAGGGTAGGAAAGATATATAGGGTCTTTGGTACACCATTTACATAAAATCGGAAGAAAAGATATATAGCAGCGATATCTAAATCTAAACCGATTTTCCCGAAACTTAGCACACATCATTCTACACCTAATTCATTACGCTATGCCAAATTTCGTGCAAATCGAAAGATATATAGGGACTTTGGTACACCATTTACATTAAATCGGACGAAAATATATATGGGCGCTATATCTAAATCTGGACCGATTTTCACAAAACTTAACACACATCATTCTAGACCTTATTTAGTACACTATACCAAATTTCGTGCAAATCAAAAGATATATAGGGACTTTGGTGCACCATTTCCATTAAATCGGACGAAAATATATATAGGAGCTATATCTAATATATAGGGTAGGAAAGATATATAGGGTCTTTGGTACACCATTTACATAAAATCGGAAGAAAAGATATATAGCAGCGATATCTAAATCTAAACCGATTTTCCCGAAACTTAGCACACATCATTCTACACCTAATTCATTACGCTATGCCAAATTTCGTGCAAATCGAAAGATATATAGGGACTTTGGTACACCATTTACTTAAAATCGGACGAAAATATATATGGGAGCTATATCTAAATCTGGACCGATTTTCACAAAACTTAACACACATCATTCTAGACCTAATTCATTACACTATGTCAAATTTCGTGCAAATCCAAAGATATATAGGGACTTTGGTACACCATTTACATTAAATCGGACGAAAATATATATGGGAGCTATATCTAAATCTGAACCGATTTTTCTCAATTTTAATAGGGTTCGTCCTTGGGCCAAATAAGTGACCTATGTCAAATTTCATCCAATTCGGATCATAAATGCGACCTGTAGTTTGTTTACAATTTAACATGGTGTGGTGAAGGGTATAAAAATCAGACTAAAAATATTCGGCCTTTGTGAGAGCCTTGAAATATTATTCTTTAAAAAATCCACGCCTTTGGATGATCCTTATAAAACGACTCAGAAAGTTATGGTAGTCATGGTATACACTGTAACCACCCGCATTATTGGACCATTGGACTAGTTGCTGTTTAGTTGTTGTTACTTTTTTGTGGTTATTAACAGCAGTTGAGCTAGTCAATGTTGGCAGTAAAAATCCTATACTTTTAGCCAACTCAATAAGGTAGGAATACAAAAGATTTTGCCAGGGATGGGACCTTTAAATTATCTTCTATGTGACATCATTTCAAAACCAACTATATATAGGATGTCCAAGGACGTTCTGCTAATATAGATAGTCTGAAGATGATATCCTATTTGTAGCGGGCGTATAGTTTGATACTCCCATCCCTGTTATCTCATACGTGCCTCCTCCAACACGCACTCTAACATTTTCCAGTTTATTCTCTTGTTATATTAGCAATGTGAAGATGTGTTGGTGAGTACTTCGATGTGAGTGTTTTGTTTCGCCAGAAACATCCACACACACACTGTATATGGTTGTTTGTTTGTATACACTTATCAATGCCTTTGCACGTTCATCACACTATTCATGGAACTTTCCTAGCCAGCCATCAATCTATTCAACTATACATCCATCCGTCCATTCTTTCCAGCCACTCTCAGATGGTTGATTAGTTTTTTTTTTCTCCAACGCTCGCTCTGCATTCATGTCGTAGAAGATGATGATTTTTAGAGAAGTAACTTTCAATTTAATGGCATGCTCCTAAAGACAATACTAAAACCGCTACTCGGTGCAGCTACTCGTCAATGGCAGCTCTAACACAATAAGGATCAAAAGCAAATGCAACTCAATGTAGGCGAAGTGATACGTCAAGCTGTAGTAGAGTTCAATACTAAAAATGTATGCTTCGAAGCCAATTTTTAAAAATTTTGCAGCAAAATTCAAATGGAATATGGCAAAAAAGGTGGAAGATTTAATTTAAACACAAATTAACGGTGAAAAATCCTTCAAGGCCTAACATAGGCATGGTTTTTTTTAATAATATTTTTCAAGGCCTATAAGAGGCGGGGATTTTCCCAAGAATATTTTTCAAAGCCTCCCAGAGGCGTGAATTTTTTAAAGAAGATTTTTTCAGGGCCAAAAAAACCGGGCATTTTTGGAAAAATATTTTTTCAATGCCTAAAAGCGGATTGGCTTTTCCAAAGAATATATTTTCAAGGCCTACAAGAGGCGTGGATTTGTTAAAGAATATTTTTTCAAGGCCTACAGGAGGCGTGGATTTATTAAAGAATATTTTTTCAAGGCCTACAGGAGGCGTGGATTTGTTAAAGAATATTTTTTCAAGGCCTACAGGAGGCGTGGATTTGTTAAAGAATATTTTTCAAGGCCTACAAGAGGCGTGGATTTGTTAAAGAATATTTTTCAAGGCCTACAAGAGGCGTGGATTTGTTAAAGAATATTTTTTCAAGGCCTACAAGAGGCGTGGATTTGTTAAAGAATATTTTTTCAAGGCCTACAAGAGGCGTGGATTTGTTAAAGAATATTTTTTCAAGGCCTACAAGACAAGGCTACAAGAGGCGTGGATTTTTTAAAGAATATTTTTTCAAGGCCTACAAGAGGCGTGGATTTTTTAAAGAATATTTTTTCAAGGCCTACAAGAGGCGTGGATTTTTTAAAGAATATTTTTTCAAGAACTAGAATAGGCATGGATTTTTTCAAGGCCTACAAGAGGCGTGGATTTGTTAAAGAATATTTTTTCAAGGCCTACAAGAGGCGTGGATTTGTTAAAGAATATTTTTTCAAGGCCTACAAGAGGCGTGGATTTGTTAAAGAATATTTTTTCAAGGCCTACAAGAGGCGTGGATTTGTTAAAGAATATTTTTTCAAGGCCTACAAGAGGCGTGGATTTGTTAAAGAATATTTTTTCAAGGCCTACAAGAGGCGTGGATTTGTTAAAGAATATTTTTTCAAGGCCTACAAGAGGCGTGGATTTGTTAAAGAATATTTTTTTAAGGCCTACAAGAGGCGTGGATTTGTTAAAGAATATTTTTTCAAGGCCTACAAGAGGCGTGGATTTGTTAAAGAATATTTTTTCAAGGCCTACAAAAGGCGTGGATTTATTAAAGAATATTTTTTTAAGGCCTACAAGAGGCGTGGATTTGTTAAAGAATATTTTTTTAAGGCCTACAAGAGGCGTGGATTTGTTAAAGAATATTTTTTCAAGGCCTACAAGAGGCGTGGATTTGTTAAAGAATATTTTTTCAAGGCCTACAAGAGGCGTGGATTTGTTAAAGAATATTTTTTTAAGGCCTACAAGAGGCGTGGATTTGTTAAACAATATTTTTTCAAGGCCTACAAGAGGCGTTGATTTGTTAAACAATATTTTTTTGGTCCTTGGAAAATGTTCTTTAAAAAATCCACGTCATTTTTGGTCCTTGGAAAATATTCTTTAAAAAATCCAAGCCTTCTTGTAGTCCTCGAAAAAAATTTGTTATTATACCCTACAAAACTATGTTGTCCTTTGTGCAGAAAATATTCTTTAAAAAATCTCAAGCAGAATCGATCTAGACATGTGTGTCCGTCCGTCTGTCCAAAAAAATTTATTATTTTGCATGTAGAATACAAAACTATTGTTTTTGGTGAAGGCGTAAAATTACTTAATTTTTGTATGTTTTTCTTTGTGTAGCCCCAGGAGTTTGTAACGCCATTTTCATAAAGATTGGTCAATATTTAGCCGGTAAAATGACCTTTAAATTGATACCAATTCCTTTAATGTATACCTTAAATATTTGCAGGTGCTTATACTGTATTATTTATATCTCGACTAGCAGATGAAATTTTCGAGATTCTAGACAACGCCTGTGTGTTATTCATTTTGTGAAGTGAACCGGTAAAGGGAATCGTCTGTCCATTATAATTTGTAAACACGATACAGACCACAGTTATGTCCTATTAACAAAAAACTATTCTTTAAAAAAATCAACCCTGTATTGGCCATTAAAAAAATATTCTTTGAAAAATCCACGCCTTATTGTGGTCCTCGAGAAAATATTCTTTAGAAAAGCTACCCCTCTTTTAGGCCTTAAAAAAGTATTCTTTAAACAATCCACGGCTTCTTATGGTATTGAAAAAACTTTTTTAAAAAATGCACGCCTTGCTGAGGCCCTTGAAAAAATATTCTTTAAAAAATCCGCTCTTTGTTGTGGTCCCTAAAAAAAGCTCCTTGTTGTGGAGCTTTAAAAAAGCCAGCCTATAAAAACATCATCACATCCCATTGATTATTCACATCGTATCAACCCCCAAAATTATGCTACAATTTTTTTTTTTTTTCTTTTTGAACGCCTCAACCTATACATATATAAAAAAATAGCAAATAAAACAAACTTATGAATTTGTTGACGAAGTTTCAGGTTTTTTATAGACAAATTCAAACGGTTTTTAAATTACATGCAAACACCACGCAACTTTTTTTCTTGTTCACTCACTCACACAAATACAAACCAAAACACACACCAGAACACCAAACAAAAAAACACTAACGTGAAAAAACGAACTCTTCACTAACACATTTAGGGGAAACAAAAACTTTGTCTTGTTCAAACACTTTATCCTTTACTAATTCTAACACAAAACAAACAAAATTCATATGATGCACACACGCACACACTCTCTAACACCAACATATTCACAAAAGTGCTAACAACTTACTCATACACACACATATGGTTATTCAAAGTATTACATACAAATCATAAGTTTTTAACCATGTTGGGGTGAAGGGGGGTGGGTAGTTGGATGTTCGCTCGTTCGCCCTTTCAGATGAGTGAAGGAAAAAAATGTTTTTGGGTTTTCGGAAAAACTTTAGCATCATGAGCTTTACACAGTGGGATGATACCCTACACTGCTACAATCAAAAACCAGTAAGGGAAGTAGTAAAGTCGGACTGGGCCGACTATATGATACCCTTCACCACTTTGGGTATATTCTACATATTTATCATAGCAGACGTACGTGTTTGTTATATATCTATATCTGAACCGATTTCAGGGAAACTTGCCAGAGACTAATTTATATTACTTCTGTGCGTTGTGTCAATGGGCCTAGCAACATCATTCTAGACTTAATTCGTGCAAATCGAAACATATATAGGGACTTTGGTGCACCAATTACATCAAATCGGACGAAAATATATATGGGAACTACATCTAAATCTGAACCGATTTTCATGAAACTTAGAACACATTATTACAGACACAATTCAGTACGCTATGCCAAATTTCGTGCAAATCGAAAGATATATAGGGTCTTTGATGCACAAACTACCTTAAATCGGATGAATATATGGGACCTATATCTAAATCTGAACCGATTTTCACGAAACCCTGCGCACATCATTCTACACTTAATGCAGTACGCTATGCCAAATTTCGTGCAAATCGAAGGATATATACAGACTTTGGTACACCATCTACCTTAAATCGGACGAAGAGATATATGGGAGCTATATCTAAATCTGAACCGATTTTCACGAAACCCTGCGCACATCATTCTGCACTTAATGCAGTACGCTATGTCAAATTTCGTGCAAATCGAAAGATATATAGGGACTTTGGTACACAATTTACCTAAAATCGGGCGAAACTATATATGGGAGCTATATCTAAATCTTTACCGATTTTCACGAAACTTGACACACATCATTCTAGACCTTAGTCATTACGCTGTGCCAAATTTCGTGCAAATCGAAAGATATATAGGGATTTTAGAGGACTATTTACCTAAAATCGGCGAAACTATAAATGGGAGCTATATCTAAATCTGAACCGATTTTCACGAAACTTAACACACATCATTCTAGACCTTAGTCATTACACTGTGCCAAATTTCGTGCAAATCGAAAGATATATAGGGACTTTAGAGGACTATTTACCTAAAATCGAGCGAAACTATATATGGGAGCTATATCAAAATCTGAACCGATTTTCACGAAACTTTATATCTAAATCTGACCCGATTTTCACGAAACTTTGCACACATCATTCTAGACCTTAGTCATTACGCTGTGCCAAATTTCGTGCAAATCGAGGACTATTTACCTAAAATCGGACGAAAATATATATGGGAACTTCATCTAAATCTGAACCGATTTTCATGAAACTTTGCACACATTATTACAGACACAATTCAGTACGCTATGCCAAATTTCGTGCAAATCGAAAGATATATAGGGTCTTTGATGCACAAATTACCTTAATACGGATGAATATATGGGAGCTATATCTACATCAGAACCGATTTTCACGAAACCCTGCGCACATCATTCTACACTTAATGCAGTACGCTATGCCAAATTTCGTTCAAATCGAAAGATATATAGAGACTTTAGTACACCATCTACCTTAAATCGGACGAAGAGATATATGGGAGCTATATCTAAATCTGAACCGATTTTCACGAAACCCGGCACACATCATTCTACACTTAATTCAGTACGCTATGCCAAATTTCGTGCAAATCGAAAGATATATAGGGACTTTGGTACACAATTTACCTAAAATCGGGCGAAACTATATATGGGAGCTATATCTAAATCTTAACCGATTTTCACGAAACTTGACACACAAAGATATATAGGGTCTTTGATGCACAAATTACCTTAATACGGATGAATATATGGGAGCTATATCTACATCAGAACCGATTTTCACGAAACCCTGCGCACATCATTCTACACTTAATGCAGTACGCTATGCCAAATTTCGTGCAAATCGAAAGATATTTAGAGATTTTGGTACACCATCTACCTTAAATCGGACGAAGAGATATATGGGAGCTATATCTAAATCTGAACCGATTTTCACGAAACCCTGCACACATCATTCTACACTTAATTCAGTACGCTATGCCAAATTTCGTGCAAATCGAAAGATATACCTAAAATCGGGCGAAACTATATATGGGAGCTATATCTAAATCTTAACCGATTTTCACGAAACTTTGCACACATCATTCTAGACCTTAGTCATTACACTGTGCCAAATTTCGTGCAAATCAAAATATATATAGGGACTTTAGAGGACTATTTACCTAAAATCGGGCGAAACTATATATGGGAGCTATATCTAAATCTGAACTGATTTTCACGAAACTTTATATCTAATTTTGAACCGATTTTCACGAAACTTTGCACACATCATTCTAGACCTTAGTCATTACTCTGTGCCAAATTTCGTGCAAATCGAATGATATATAGGGAATTTAGAGGACTATTTACCTAAAATCGGCAAAACTATATATGGGAGCTATATCTAAATCTGAACCGATTTTCACGAAACTTAACACACATCATTCTAGACCTTAGTCATTACGCTGTGACAAATTTCCTGCAAATCGAAAGATATATAGGGAATTTAGAGGACTATTTACCTAAAATCGGGCGAAACTATATATGGGAGCTGTACGTAAATCTGAACCGATTTTCACGAAACTTTGCACACATCATTCTAGACTTAATTCAGTACGCTATGCCAAATTTCGTGCAAATCGAAAGATATATAGGGACTTTGGTACACCATTTACCTTAAATCGGACGAAAATATATATGGGAGCTATACCTAAATCTGAACCGATTTTTCCCAATTTCAATAGGGTTCGTCCTTGGGCGAAACAAATGAGCTGTGCCAAATTCCATCCAATTAGGATCATAAATGCGACCTGTACTTTGTTTACAATTTAACATGGACAGACGGACAGACAGACGAACGGACATGCATACATCGACTCAGAAAGTGATTCTATGCATATTCTCACAATTTGTTACACAAATTACATCTGTGGTACAGGGTATGCACAAAGACATAATACCCTGTACCACAGTGTGGTGAAGTGGTGAATTATTTCTGGAAATTATTTCCTGAAGCCCTGAACGTTAGTCCAAACATTTCTTAACGTTTTCAGACTCGAATTAGTGTGGACCAAGTGGACAAAAACATTCACCTCTTACCGACTTTTATCCCTCCCTACCCCCTTATGTATGTGAGTGTGTTTCCACTTTTTTTGTTTCAAACAAAAATTTCTTCTATTACAAGTCCATGATGCTGCTGCCGGTGATGATGTCTATGGACGTCAATAAAAAGGGACTCCCAACATCAAACTGCCTCCGCACAAAAAAAATATATTTTTGAAAGTGTGTCGAAATTATTTGCTTAGTGCTTGAGTTGATTGATTTTGGTTTATTTCCCTGAAGTTTACAACACCCTATTTTCAACATCGTTTTTTTTTTTCTTTCTGTGTTGGGTGAGTGTTGAGTTGGTCTTTGGGTGTTTGAATGTTGGTCGGTTGGCTGATTCGATTTGATAGCTGTTATTGTATGGCAAATTGCTAGGAGGATTTCTCTCTATGTGTGTGTGTGAGTTTGAGTTTTTCCACTGCTACCACTTTTCAAACATTTTTTTTTGTTGAGCACTTTTGTGTGTGTGTGTTTTTGTAGCGCAAAATAATGCCAGAATATTTGAATGAAATGCTTGAATTTCAAATTTATTTCCAAATGCTTGTTTTCTTTTTTATTCGCCTCTTCGATTTGTTACACAAATTACATTTGAATATGTTTCTTTGTCAATGACAAAAAATGTGTGTGTTTTGTTTGTTATTGAATTAGCGAATAATAACCGACCGACCGACAGACAGACAGATATTTTAATAATATTTGCTATTTTGTATGTGAAGAGCTAACACTTGAAATTGTAATAACTTTTGAGTGTGATAAGTAGATGAAATTTATTGAGAGTACAACAAACACACACTCACAAACACACATAAGTGAATTTTTTGTCAAGGAGATTTAGCTGTCATAAAAAAATTTGAAGATATATCAACTTTAAATATAGAGGGGGAATATTCAGTTCTAGAGTTGTAGTAATAAGTTATTATATTACTATTTCCGATCTCACCCAAACATTATAAGGATTTAACAAGTGAAAAAGTCCTTAACTTCGGCTGGGCCAAACTTTTTATACCTTCCACCAACACCACGTGATGATGTGCATTCAAAATTCCTTAAACGGGTCGAGACCTTATATAGCAACTTGTTGTTGAATAATCTGGCATACGGGTTGTTCATGCTCTAAAAAACGTTTTTCGAATTACAGACACTCAGGTTAGGAAAAATTAAGTGTGGATCACCACATACCGCAAACTAAATCGGTCATTTGGATGGGGATATATTTTAAAATATTTATCCAAATTGAATATCTTCTTTGAGAAAATTCGGTTAAATAATAACCCCGGGAGGGACCTTTATGTTGGGCGATATTTCAAAGCCTTCGAAATATTGGCAATGTGACACTACTTTATTATGGAGGCTATGTAAACACATGGACCCATATTGATAATTTTCTATATACAGGGCCTTTATACCAAATTACAGCCATATCGATGGGGTCTCCGGTGAATATTTCGATGTGTTGGAAATGGAATGACAAATTTAATATATAAATAAAAAAATAACGGACCGAATTTTGTATACCCTCCTCCAAGTAGCCTGCATTCACAGTTGGATCCTTCATGTGGTCAAGGAAAACCAATGTTCCCAAAAACTGGTGTAGAAAGTTGAAAATACCGAAAATTCAACGGGACATTTGTATGAAAGCTATTTAAACACACTAACCTATTTTGAATAAATTCTGGAAGGTTTTTTTACCGATATGCCACTTTGATGAGAAAATTAGGTTAAAAATTTATTAATACCGAAAATGAGGTTATAGCAAAACATGGACCTATATAGAATGTTTTCTACTCTTCAATATTCCGAAATGCTGAATGAAAGTCAGACGATTAGAAACTTCCAAATACTTTTGTGCTACCCTTATATAGGGGCTATGTCAAAACATGTCTGTATTTATATATGTCAGCGCTTAAGAAACCTATATGCCAAATTACAGTCACATTTGTGGGATAATGCCCTCAAAATATCGTAAAATAGTCCGAAGCTATACGAAAGCTATGTTGTCAGGGTATTATAGCTTTGTGCAGCCCCAAGAGTTTGTAACGCCGCGAAATATTGGTCCTAGACCCACCTTTAAGTATACCGATCGTCATATCTCGACTAGATGAGTCGATCTAGACATGTGTGTCCGTCCGTCTGTCCGTCTGTCCATTATAATTTGTAAACACGATACAGGCCGCAGTTATGGACCAATCTTCACTAAATTTTGCATGTAGGATGGGTTCTGCCCAATGAAGACCCCTATTGGTAAATATCGGTTAATATTTAGGGGATGAAATGGACCAAAAACTACATTTTTGTCTGATTTTCTGGTCGCTTTAGAGGCCGCAATTATGGCCCAAACACCGCGAATTTCTACATGGAGAAGGGGATTGGGCCAAAGACTAAGCATGCCTGTTTTGATAAACATCGATCAATATTTAGGGGGTCAAATGGACCCTAACTTTTGTGTGAAAAATGACAAAATTTATATTCTATAGCGTATATATATTTACTCCTGAAGGACATAGACCCGAGAAGTTGATAGTATATCCAAGAGGAGTGGTTGATCTTTAAATTGATACCAATTATATTGTCGTATGTACTCAGATGTGGGAGTTACATTTAAATATTTACGTACTCAGATATTATTTAGTAACACATTACCACACTGGAGGCGGAAATACAGCGCGGATCGCTTTGATAATTTCCATAAGGATCCAGGAATGGTCAAGGATAACGCCTATAATTTTCGGTGATGATCAGATAATAATATTGGGAAGAGGTGGACCGAAAACTTAATTTTTTGTGTTTTTTCTAGTCCATATATAGTCCACAATTGAAAGTCGAACATCATAACACAACCCACCGTGAAGGGAATCTGGACAAGTAATTAGAAGGGATTTACTGAATATTAGTAATATTTGTTGACCTCTAGTCGGTCAAGAGGATGTAAATATAGCGAAATATTTTCCATGCTAAGAATATATAACCACAGAAAGTTAGATTTTCGTGGAAGTTGTGTAGGGTATCATATGGTCGGCCCCGTCCGACTATACTGCTCCGCTCACTGGTTTTTATACTCTCAGCCTTATGGTTAATGACAGTATATACACTTTCATACGGCAAAAATGTGCTTCATCGAAATATTTATTGAACCAAATCCGTTTTAGACAATTTAAAGTCGTTTTACAAATGGCCGTCCTTCTTTATGTGTTTCTGACCAGGTCGTGCGCACGATAACCCTCGAAAGGAGTAACCGATTTAATTCAAACTTTGCACATTGTAATATTTTTTTTTTTTTCAAACTTAAATAAAGTTTGAAGATGGAAAATATTGGTCCACTCGTTCTAGTATCTCCTCCATAAAATGGTAAAAATTTGGCTGGACCAATATTTATAAATGCAATTATGTGTTAATGAAATGTCCGACTTGATCCAAACTATTCTCATCGCAGCATTTCTTTCATAAAGTTCAAATAAAGTTCGGAAATGGGGATAATCGGCCCCGTCTTTTGCTGAAAATGCAGTTTATAATATCATGCGAACAGAGTATCGAATTTTAACCAGACGTTGACAACCTAATATTTTAATCATACCTGTATATATTTTAGAAGATGGGACTTAGTGGTCCACTAAGTAGTATTGGACCCACAAAGGTTCAAAATTTTCCATAATTTTAAATCCAATAGTAGGCGAATGGAATGTCCGACTTGACCTACACTGTGCACACCATAATATTTCATTCAAACTTAAATCAAATTCGAAAATGGGGAAAATTGGCCTACTGCTTCCGGTAAAAATCCACGCCTAATACTGTGATCCTATGGAAGAAATACCTGCTACATGCTGAAGCTCTTTTAAAGGAAGACTAATACATGCAGTTCTTCCATAGGAAGAGTAGTATCTGCAGCACAGGAAGAACACTCCTGGAGCTCTTCCACAGGAAGAAGAATACCGACAGCTCTAATATAGGAAAATTTTTAAATTTAATATGAAGCGAAGGTCTACTTCTTTTTACGACCTCCCTCAAAGGGTCAACATTTTGAAAACTTGTACATAGCATATAAAGCGAAAAAAGTATCCAATTTCATCATAATATGTTTACGTTACATAGATCAAGTTTGAAAATGAGTCCCGACGGTTCTAATACCTTCCCCACAAAATGTAAAAAATTCGAATATTTTTTAACCCTACAACAAGAGAATGACATGTCCAGACTTTGCAAATATTAATTCAGTTACGAAACCTATATCAAGTCCGAAAATGGTCAACATTTTCATATGCCTCATATAAAGCTGAATAAAACTTGTGTGTAATTCCGTATACCTCCTAACACCACAGACTAAGGATATACATCTGTCGGCAAAACCCACTTATATTTTTTTTTCTTGTTGTAGTAAGTTTTGACACCCTATGATTACCCGAAAAATCAAATGAAAGATAATTGGTTGAAATACATGCCCGAACCCAAATAGTATATCTAAATCTGGACCGATTTTCAGGAAACTTAAAACACATCATTCTAGACCTAATTCATTACGATATGCCAAATTTCGTGCAAATCAAAAGATATATAGGGACTTTGGTACACCATTTACATTAAATTAGACGAAAATATATACGGAACCTATATTTAAATCTGAACCGATTTTCAGGAAACTTAACACACATCATTCTAGACGTAATTAAGTACACTATACCAAATTTCGTACAAATCGAAAGATATAAAGGGACTTTGGTGCACCATATACGTTAAATCGGTCGAAACTATATATGGGAGGTATATCTAAATCTGGACCGATTTTCAGGAAACTTAACACAGGGACTTTGGTGCACCATTTACCTTAAATCGGACGAAACTATATATGGGAGCTATATCTAAATCTTAACCGATTTTCTCGAAAATTGGCACACATTATTCTGGAACTAATTCAGTACGCTATGCCGAATTTCGTGCAAATCGATTTACCTTAAATCGGACGAAAATATATATGGGAGCTACATCTAAATCTGAACCGATTTTTCCCAATTTCAATAGGGTTCGTCCTTGGGCCTTATAAATGAGCTGTGCCAAATTTCATATAATTCGAATCATAAATGCGACAGGCGGACGGACATTCATAAATCGACTTAGAAAGTGATTCTATGCATATTCTCAAAAGGAACCATGTGTCTATCTCGTTTCCTTTTGCCTGTTACAAACATATGCACAAATACATAATACCACAGTGTGGTGAAGGGTATAAAAATACATCCGATTTAATTGAAACACGTATCCAAACTCCCCCAAATACCGTAATTTGGAATGTAACGTTAAATGGGATCTACCCCAAAAAGTGTATCAATATGGATAATTTTTGATAAGAAGATTTGCTACCCAATGAGAACCCTATGTACCAAACTACAACAAATTCGGTTGTAAAATGTCCTAAAAAGCTGTAAAATACCAAATATTGGGGGTTCGGTTATGTAAGCCAATATTTATAATTTTTAATAGCAAGATTTTTTGCTCAGTGAGAATCCATAATACCAAAGACAGCCGATTAGATTGAAAAATGGGCCCAAAAGCCTCAAACTACCGAATATTGGAGGCCCCTTTTATATCAGGGGCTTCCGATACATGGACAGAGATTTTCTTCTTCAGGAGAATTACTAATATCAAATGAGAACCACTTCTGTTAACGAAAACACACCCAAAAGCTTCAAAATTCCGAATATTTTGGTTTTCAGTTATATGGCGGCTATCCTAGAAATAGGGCCGATATTTTCTAATTTATATCAAACATTCTACACTATATGTATTTAAGTTGTAATGGAAAGGGGTAGATACCATAACAGAAGCCAACGGAACACTCTACATAAACATCTGTGTGGAAAATTTTCGATATGCGTTCATGTTTTGACATACCCTACATTTAAAGTAATTTGAAGATGTCTCACATCATTACAGTATATTTTCAATATTGGTCCATGTTTTGACATAGCCCAATTTTCGGCATTTTTATCAACATGAGCAGATCATAAACAACCTGCTAACAGACATCATACAATTCCCGACCCGTTTAAGACGTTTTGAATGTACACTATATGATTTAGGGTATATGAAGTTATAACTGCGGGAACATAATACTTTTTATAACCTATTATTTCATATTAATTTTCAAAATAAAATATATTTTTTATGGGTTAGCAAAAGAGATTTTTCTATGTATAGAAGACCTCAAGATATCTTCGAAGTATAAAATACCTCAGAGGCTCCAATAGGTACAGATGTCCACAATTGTTCTATTTTTATAAAAGTCACCAAGGGTTCTTCACTCCATAGTATATCTTAGGATGTCTACAGAGTATTCTGTCCATGAAAGATCTGCAGAGGTCATTCATACAAGAGCTGAATACACCATATACTCGTAGAAGAACTGAATTTCTTGTCTTTGGGATATAAAGAAATGTATTAATTATAGAGGACCAGAAATGGTCGTTTGTAGAAGACCTGCACGGTTTTTTTTAAGATTGCATCCACCTTCCATTCCTTTGGCATGATTATTTTTTTCAGAAGACTACTTTTCTCATATCAAAAAGTAGGTACTTAAATTCAATTAGAAATATAAAACTATCCTTTTTGTTCAAAAACTGAGATTCATGTGGGCTTCTGACTATACCCTTGAGGTTCAATCTGCTATTATCCTCTCATTCTATCTACTCTTGAAATATAAAAATCCATAATCGTTTTTTCAACCTACAAAGAGTTGTGCGGCAAAAAATCACATTTTCTCATAAAAGCTTCACATTCAAATCAAATTAAATTTTTCCAAAGTCAATATTAAACGGTTTCAACTCTTGTCATATGCCATTAAAATAAACAATTCAATGTTTCAATCAATAAAATATGTTATTTTAACACTTCATTTACAAACGCACTCATTCGCTATTCATTTATTTATTCATGCAATTGAACGGGCTAAATCATTTATCAATATTGCCAAACACACACGCACACACTATCTATCATCTGACATACATACCGTATTCACTGCGCCCATTTCTTCCTTGAGAGCGGCCTTTTCGAAACGATGTTCCTTACATTCATCACGCAGACACGCCAATTCATTGTTTGCCAATTCGATTTCTCGCACCATATCCTTGTTACGTTCTTCGAGGGCTTTCGTTCTGAAAAAGGGGGGAAAATATTGTATTAAAAATACAGTCATAAAAATTGTTTTAATTTTGAAGAAATATAAATATTATATTACTTAAAAAATCCACGCATCTTATAAGCCTCCAAAAAATATTCTTAAAAAAATATTCTTTAAAAAAATATTCTTTAAAAAAATATTCTTTAAAAAAATATTCTTTAAAAAAATATTCTTTAAAAAAATATTCTTTAAAAAATCCACGCCTCTTCTAGGCCTTGAAAAAATAAAATAATCTCTTATTGGCCTTGAAAAAATATTCTTTAAATAAACGCCTCTTATTGACCTTGAAAAACTTCTCTTATAAAAAAATATTCTTTAAAAAAATATTCTTTAAAAAAATATTCTTTAAAAAATCCACGCCTCTTGTAGACCTCTGAAAAATATTCTTTAAAAAATCCACGCCTCTTATAGGCCTTGAAAAAATATTCTTTAAAAAATCCACGCCTCTTGTAGACCTCTGAAAAATATTCTTTAAAAAATCCACGCCTCTTATAGGCTTTGAAAAAATATTCTTTAAAAAATCCACGCCTCTTATAGGCCTTGAAAAAGCTGTGAAGCTTTGAAAAAATATTCTTTAAAAAATCCACGCCTCTTATAGGCCTTGAAAAAGCTGTGAAGCTTTGAAAAAATATTCTTTAAAAAATCCACGCTTCTTATAGGCCTTGAAAAATACTCTTTAAAAAATCCACGCCTCTTATAGGCCTTGAAAAAATATTCTTTAAATAATCCACGCCTCTTATTGGCCTTGAAAAAATATTCTTTAAATAATCCACGCCTCTTATTGACCTTGAAAAACTATTCTTTAAAAAATCCACGCCTCTTATAGGCCTTGAAAAAATATTCTTTAAAAAATCCACTCCTAAATCAGTCCAGTTTCTGTTTTACAGTCAGTTTGTTATCTAATTGTCTAACAAATAAAACGAAATGTATCTTCTGCTTTCTTTGTTTCAGTCTCCTTTTTTCTCCCATAGCTCGGTTTTTTTCGTTATCCTTGAATAGCAGACACTTGAATTTCTTCCGAACTCTTGCATGCAGATTTCCATTACTTTAAGTGTAAGAAGTGGTATTTGTTTTAGCACACACAAAATACTCTAACTACAAATAGACGATTGAAGGCTTTTAACCAAAAATTAATTTGGCTTTTTAGACCAACAAAAAAGCCCACACGCACACACACGCACAAAACTCATTGAATTGATTTCCATGTACACATTATATTCATGTGGAGACTGTGTGTTAGTTTTTTGTTTGCTTTTATGCCATTTTGTTCGTTAAAGTGTTTAATTTGATTTTGATTGATTTCGAAACGCACATATGTGTGTGTGTGTATATTTTAGCCATTTATTCATTTTATGTTGCCAACATTCCAATGAAACGAAATCGGTAATCACCATCCATCCAACCAACCATCCAGGCCAAGCCAACCAGTCAGTCAGCTAGCCATCCAGCCAACAAAAACCATCAACCAATCATCAAAAGATATTACAAAAGAATCGATAGAGTTTATGTGCAAATTTTCAATTTGTCGACAAACTTACGATTAACAACAACGACAGCAACAACAACAACAATGACACAAAAATCAAATTTAGGTTTTAGTTAAACTTTTCGAAATTGAATAAAAATCTTACCCACACACACACACAAAAACAATCACCTACATACACCTATGCACACATACACAGATTCCCACATAGCATTCGTCTATTCACACATCAGGGAATTAAAGTGGAACTTTAAACAAATGTTTATTCATTCATTTCGTTCACAAACTTCAAATGTACTCTCACACACACACACTCACTCACAATTCAAACACAAACTTTGTGTTTGAAATAATCTGTTAGTCTATTCCTAGTTTTTCTTTTAATTAAATTAAATTTTCAAATTAAATTACAACACGTGTTGGAAATTCAATTTTCGATATCAACAACAGCAAGGTGTTGGCGGAACTTTGATGGGTAATTCATTTTGGGATGGATGTTTTCTAATACAAATATCGCAAAATCGAATCGACTATCCAGGCCGTATATAGGTTGAATACATAGATAATTGGAAGATAATTAATAGATCTTCTCTAGATTTAGGACCTATGGGAGGTCTTTCATACAAATAAGCCTTGTATAAATGGAAGACACTCAAAAGGTATACTAAATGCAGAAGAACTGCAGGTCTCCTATATATCAAATAGATCATAGTTTGAAATCCCTTCTCAGTTCGACTAGAGATTTGTGACAACGAAAATAACCAACCTTCATTAATTTTCGCCCACACCTCAGTATAATTTGGGAGCCCAGGAAAAATATGCTTTAATAAAGCCACGCCATATGGGAGCCCAGGAAAAATATTCTTTAATAAAGCCACGCCATATGGGAGCCCAGGATAATATTTTTAATAAATCCGCAACCCTTGCGTCCCACGCTTCTTGGATCGCTATGAACCATTGGAAAGTGTCCACAATTATTGGAACCCTCCGGTCGATCAGTAAGAAACATATTAAAGTGTTCGCAATCTTTGGGTCTCACGCGTCGCAGATCATTATAAATCCATTTGACGTGTCCGTAGCACTTGGGTAATAGGGAACCCCCTTAAGGCGTTCGCAACCCATTTTTCCACGTGTCATAGAATACCAGACAACCCCTTGAGATGTACGCAATCCTTGGGTCTCCACAGCTTAGACGAGTAAGAACCCCTACCAAATAAACAGACTGGAAAACTAGGTTATCTCAGGAGACCATTTAATAAAGGTTTCGCCCCCTTTTCGGCATTTTTAAGATTTTAGCCGCATTGTCCAACCGGATGTGGTCCTGGAGACCTGGGTTCTAATTGCGTGTAAAATCTTCCTGCTAAAAATTATAAATATTAGTCCACGTTTTGGTATATCACCTGTATAAAAGTCCCACCCCATATTCGATATTTTCAAGATTTTAGCCAAATTTTCCATTAAATGAATGAATTTTCGGGATTTTGAACAATGAACAATATATTTGAAGAAAAATTTTCTATATAGGACCACATTTTTTCGGTATTTTTAAGGTTTTAGATGCATTTTCTCACCACAGTACCTAAAAAGTGGCTTTTGGGAAAATTTGCAGGACATTTTCAATATAGGTTTATGTTTTATCATATGCCCCAAATAGAGGTCTTGTAACTTTTTTTTACATTTTGAAGGGTATAACCGAAGTAAAGGTAATTTGATGACATTCTTGGATGATGAAGACAATTTTCGATATGCGACCATATTTTGGTATTGCCCCTACAACAGAATCTCGTACAGTTTTCGGATTTTTGAAGGACTTGGTGGCAATTTTGGCATTTTGTATAAGTCCATGTCTTAGCATTGCATCCATATAAAAGTCCCAGGGATTTATCCACAATTTTCTACCACAGTGGCTCTCATTTGACATTTCAGATTCCTGGTGAATAAAATTAATTTTCTCAAAAAAGTGTAATACAATAGCCCGGCTTAATGTTCGCTATGTTGAATTTCCCAACCCTATCTATTGTCGTCATTAATACCGACAATGGAGCGGCTATATCAAAACATCGACTGACATCAAACAATGTCTAAAAAGAAAAATGTCTTGGGAGACTAGTGCCTAGAGTGCTTTGTCAACACAGGAACTTATTTCGAAAAATCGAAGGGAAAACACTGCTAAAACCTAGAAACTTCCGGAAATGGGACCTTTATATAGGCGGGGCTATATCAAAACTTGAACTAATATAGACAATTTTCTGCAAAAATTTGTTATGCCCTCCAATGTACCATTACCCCATTTCGAGTCTGGTAAAAAATATCGAATATTGGGAGGTAGCATTATGTAGGGGCTACCATAAAAGTGGACCAGTATTGATCACTTTAAGTAAGAAGATTTTCTACCCAGATCTGAAAAGCATAGAGCACGCTACACCAAAAAGTGAACAGAGATTTTCTACCCAGTAAGAAACTGAAATACTTAATTACACCTGATTAGGTCTGAATATTGGCGGTAACAATGTATGAGGCCTACCATAAAAAGTGGACCGATATATGCCATTTTTAGTACTAAACATCCCAGGAGTTTTATGTGCAAAATGTGAGTTTACATGATATGAACAGACGGATACAGGATTGGATGTTGGACTGATATTGAGAATTTTTGGTGGGAAGAGATTCTGATAAATCAACGTGCTTCGGACTACTCTATAATTTGGACCAATATTGATCATTTTTGGTGGAAAAAGTTTCTAACCAATGGTAATCCAAAATATCAATCTTAAAGCAATTCCGCTGAAAAACGTGCTTAAACCCTTCGGATATCGAATATGGAAATGGGAAATATGGATGGCGAAATCTATAAAAATGACAGATGTACCCCACTACCAAATATCCCCGGAGTATTGGCAATGTATATACTTTATGGGGTGTCCGGCGAAAATTTAGAAGAGTTGCAAAATGAATTTCAAATTTTCATACCCTACACAAATATGTTATTGCTTTGTGCAGCATCAAGAGTTTGTAGAGCATTGAAATTTTGGTCCTAGGACGACTTTTTAGAATACCGATCGTGATATCTCAACTACCTGAGTTAACATAGGCATGTGTGTCCGTCCGTCTGTCCATTATAATTTATAAACACGATATAGGACACAGTTATGGACCAATTGTCACGAAATTTTGCATGTAGTATGGACCAAAAACATTATTTTTCTCTGTTTTCTGGTCGATTTATAGGCCACAATTATGACCAGAACAATACAAAATTGCACAGATTGGCCATAGAATAAGCATTACTGTTCTGATGTAGATCGGTCAATACTTAGCTGGTCAAATGGTCCCAAACTTTTGTGAGAAGAAGTAAGAAAATGTGTATTCTAGGGCTATATATTTATTGCTGAAGAGCATATACCCCAGAAGTTGATAGTATACCCAAGAGAAGTGGTTGATCATAAAATTGATATCAATTATATTGTTGTATGTTATAGGGTTCTATGTGTTATGATATTGCTTAGAAATACTATTACCCCACTAGATCACCGATCACTATGACATTTTACATGAAGTTCCGGATATGGTCAAGGACGACGCCTATAATTTTTCCTGGTCTTGAGATGATATGTAGGGGGTGCACTGTCATTTGACGTAAATATTCCCCTCGGGAAAACAAGATTTGGAAAATATGTCATAGTTAGAAAGTAGACCAGTTGACCTCTAATATGTTTGATGTGGCAAATATCGCGAAATGTTGCTCAGGCTGAGAATATAAAATCGCTGATAGTTAGATTTTCGCAGACGTGTAGGGTATCATATGGTCGGCCCAGTCCGATTTTTTAGTTTTAAATAAATATATATTTTTTATCAATTATATTTATTCACATTATTTTTAAACCAGTGAGCGGAGCAGTATAGTCGGACGGGGCCGACCATGATACCCTACACAACTTCTACGAAAGTCTAACTTTCTGTGGCTTTATGTTCTGAGCTTGGCAATATTTCGCGATATTTGCACCCTATTGCCCGATTAGAGGTCAACAAATATTACTAATATTCAGTACAGACTTTCTAAATACTTTTCCAGATTCCCTTCACCCTTTGTGTTGTGAAGTTCGGCTATCAATTGTGGCCTATAGATCGACTCCAAATTACACAAAAAATCAAGTTTTCAGTCCACTTTATCCCAAAACTATTATCTAATCATCACCGAAAATTATAGGCGTTGTCCTTGACCATACCTGGATCCTCATGGAAAATTTCAAAGCGATCAACTCTATATTTCCGCCCTCTAGTGCGGTAATGCGTTACTAAATAATATATTAAAGCGTAACCACCTGTAAAACTCCACCTGTGTAACTCCCACATCCGGGTACATACGACAATATAATTGGTATAAATTTAAAGGTCAACCACTCCTCTTCGATATACTATCAACATTTTGGGTCAATGTCCTTCAGGAGTAAATATATACGCTATAGAAGACAAATTTTGTCGTTTTCACACAAAAGTCAGGGTCCATTTTACCCGCTAAATATTGACCGATCTTTATCAAAACAGGCATGCTTATTCTTTGGCACTATCCCCTTCTCTCTGTACAAATTCGGCCTCTGGAGCGACCAGAAAAACCAACAAAAATTTAGTATTTGGTCCATTTCATCATTGGCCAGAACCCATCCTACATTCAAAATTTAGTGAAGATTGGTCCATAACTGTGGCCTGTATCGTGTTTACAAATTATAATGGACAGACGGACGGACGAACACACATGTATAGATCGATTCAGCTAGTCGAGATATGACGATGGTATACTTAAAGGTGGGTCTTGGTCCAATATGTCGCGGCGTTACAAACTTGGGGCTGGGGCTGCACAACAACATAGTTGTGTAGGGTATAATTAATTTTTAAATTATTCATTATTTATATTATATTATTTATTTGTTTATCAATTATTTTTTTCTTATTTTAAAATTATTTATTTATAAATAGTAATCGGTTTACATACATTTATTTTTACTTAGATAAATAAAAACACGAAAACACGTGCAATACAAAAATTCCACAAACTATTTTTTTGAATCATAACGACGACACCACCTCCCACAATGCCAATCACTCATTCCATATGTTTACACAATCTAACAAACAAATCCATGCCGGTACACAACAGACAAACTAATTTTATGTTGTTGTTGTTATTTTCCAATTTAATATTTTCTCAGACAAAACTTTCCACATAACATCTGCCACTATTGAGGAAAATTTCGACTCTAATAACGAATAGTCAAATAGTTGATGGACTATGGCCCGATCTCTGTAGACATGAATTCCACGATTGTTGTTGTATCTGCCGACAAAACAACATTCAGTGTTTATATTAAAAACACAAAAGGATTTTGTTTTTTGTTTTTTTTTTTTTTTTTTTTTTTTTTTTTTTTGTTTATGTTTGATGTAGGTGGGTGAGTGTGTCTGTGTATTTGAAGACGCTTTCGGCTGACACTCAGCATGTGTTTAGTTCTAAAAATTGTTTCTTATTTTTCGCTTTTCTTAATAAAAGGTAAACAATTTTATACCAAGCATTTCACGAATAAATACAGAAACAAAACTGGAATGTTTGTTATTCATGATATTATTGTTAAAGGGGACCCCCCCCATTCTCGGGGTCAAAAATTTTTTTGATTTAATTCGAATGTCCCTACAAAATATCAAGTGAAAACCTCTAGAACTCTTGAAGATATAGCCGATTTATTGTGTCAGCATCAAGTGACGGCTAAAGGACTTCTCAAACTTTAAACGAGTTTTTCTCTTTTGTGAATGGCGGGCACGATAACTCAAAAACTAATAACCCAATCGATTCCAAATTTTTACACGTTTCTCTGTGAGTGTATAGCTATCGTATGAACTAGGATAAAACCAATCGGTGAAGATCTTCCTTATTTTTAACTTGGTTTTTGGTCAAAAATCGGCGAATTTCCACAAATATTTTTTCAAAGGTCAATAATCCTAGTTCATACGAGAGCCAGACATGTACTCTTTCTAACACCGTTGGAATTTTCGGATTCCGATGTTCCAGTGGGGAGTTATCATACCCGTCATCGAAAATAATTACTTCTCTTTAATTACAAAAAACAACAACAAAACAATTACACAATATGTTTGTAAATAATTTTTTCTCTCTTTTAAATCTTCAAACATATATGTGCAAAGTTACAAACCTTAACAAGCATTGGTATTGATTTACCAGCCCATTGAAAATCTTGAAAAATTGAAATCGTGAATGGGGGGGTTCCCTTAAATGTAAGTTTTATTAATAGCCAGAAAACAAACATGCCAATATTCCAGATAAATTGAAAACTAATTTTTGTGTATGGCTGTAAGTCGATTTCTTGGTGAACAGGAAATTAAGGGAACATTTCAAATGCGAACAATTTTTGTACACTTTACCATACGAGATAGATCCATGATGATTCCTTTTGATAAAATGCATAGAATCACATTCTGAGTCGATTCAAGTCCGTCCATCTGTCTGTCCATTTTAAATTGTAAACAAAGTCCAGGTCGCATTTATGATCCGAATGAGATGAAATTTGGCACAGCTATCTTAGGTGGTACAAGGGCGATCTCTATTAAAATTGAAACCAGTAAGGAAAGTAGTAAGGTTGGCGTAGGGGATGATAGATACCAAGCACGGGCTCTGATTGGCTTTAACATGGCTTATCTTGGTCCATCTTTAATCTCAATTGTAGGCTCTGACCCCCCGTGGTGCCACCTTGGGTAGCTATTTTCATCACCCAATGAAATAGTGAGCTAATATGTACCGCGAGTTCACCCATAAGACCTATAAAAAATCGGTTGAGGCGTCGAGTTAGTTGCCTACTTTACTATGAAAAAGTATAGAAAAAGAAAACCAAACCCACCTAATGTTGACGACCACCGCAAACGTATAAAGGACCACGATCTGCGAATCTCCACTTGGAATGTGCACACTTTGTACAGAACAGGCGCAGTGTTCGCTTTGGCGGATGTACTCATGAAGCACAATCCCGATATCATTGTCTTATAAAAAATGCGATGGAAAGGGACAGGCGTAAGTAAATCAGACGATTAAGAAGTGTATTATATCTGCCATGAAACGAGACATGAATTTGGCAGTGGATTTATGGTTAACAGGAGAATAAAAGACCTCGTCTTCAGATTCACTCCAGTAGATGAGCGCATTGCTATAATCCGTATAAAACGAAGTTCTTCTACATCAGTCTCATTTGCGCCCATGCTCCGACCGAAAATAAAGATGAACGGACCAAAGACATATTTTACAAACGTCTAGAAAGAGCATATGACCGTTGCCCTGGCTATGACATTAAAATTCTACTAGGAGATTTCAATACAAAAATCGGAAGGGAAAATATTTTTGGTCCCACCGTCGGAAAATTCAGCCTCCATGAAGAAATATCAGACAACGGCATGAGGTTGATTGACTTTGAGGCAGCAAAAAACATGGTAGTTAGCAGCACCAGATTCAAGCATCTCGATATCTATCATGTTGTGACAGACGAAAATGCATTTATCCTGTGTTTCAGACATCCGATCGATCCGAGGTATGCAGCCAAGGTACGCACCCGTCTTAATGTAGCAGAAAAGGTGCGATCTAATGTAACACGGAAATTTGACGACGAAAAGCTGCAAACACAACAGATAGCAGAAGCCTACTCCGGTCAACTTACCCAACTGCTTGACGAAAGCACCCCTTGTCCCGATAATAATATAGAAGCACAATGGCAGAGAATTGCCCACTCCCTACAAACTGCAGCAAAAGCAACACTTGGGTACCAAAGACCACCATCAGGAAATCCGTGGTACGATCAGGAGTGTCGTAATGCTACTGATGTGAAAAACGCATCGCATAGGGCAACCCCTCGGGAGAAAAGGAGAGAGGAGAAACGTATTTTCAGAAAAAAGAAGAACTACAAGAAAAACGTGAGCGTGAGCAAATCGAGATGTACAGCAGTCAAAATGAAGTCCGAAAATTCTACCAACGGGTAAAACACCAAACCGAAGGCTTTGGTGTAGGCGCATGAAGAAGGAAACCTGGTGACAGATACAGACAGCGTGTTGAGGATCTGGAAGAAGCATTTTTAAAATTTCTGGTACCAAATAGTTGAGGTGAAGGGGGTATCCTCCAACCAATAATAGATGACTGTATAGAGTGTATACCACCTAGCCAAGATGAAGTCAGATTAGCAATCAATCGGCTGAAGAATAATAAAGCAGCAGGTGCCGATGGGTTACAAGCCGAACTATTCAAGACTGGTGGTCAGATGCTGGTAAGGAGCATGCACCAGCTGATTAGTACAATTTTGCTAGAAGAATGCATGCTCAATGATTGGAACCTCAGCATCCTGTGTCCCGTGCACAAAAAAACAAACAAGACGATATGTGCCAACTATAGTCTCCTTCCCATCGCTAATAAAGTGCTATCCAGCGTACCGTGTGAACGACTGCAGCCAATGGTCAATGACATTATTGGGCCATACCAATGCCGCTTTAGACCTTGCAAATCCACAATAGACCAGATTTTTACTCTACGCTAAATACTGAAAAATACCCACGAAAAGCATATCGACACATTCCATCAATTCGTCGACTATAAAGACGCATTCGACAGCCCTATCCGTTCAGATGTGTTTAAAGTCATGTCTGCGTTCGGCATTCCTGCAAAATTAATACGGCTATGCAGGATAACTTTAAGAGGTACAAAGTCAGCAGTTAAAGTCGGAAACGACCTATTGGAGCCCTTCAATACCGAACGAGAACACACACAAGGTGACAGTTTGTGATGTGAACTGCTTAACATCCTTCTGGAAAGGGGTCATGAGAGAGGCTGGGTCTGGCAGTAAACAGCGAGAAGACCAAACTGTGGGTATCAACACGCAAAACGTTTAGTATACTCGGACCAATTGTGGAACTTGAGAGCTACAGCTTCGAGGTAGTCAAAGATTTTATATTGTGAATTTGTGTTGTTGTTGTTCTTATTATTACTCTGTAGCTACTGCAAAGCTCGTCGTTAGAGGGAAATGTAGAGCCAAGCTAAAGCACAGCCTTAAAGGCGGATTTGATGAGCTGAAAAAAATTTGTAACGATCTGAAGAGGGTCTTTATAGACGGTATGGAGGAAGAATTTATCGAAATGCGGGAGGAATTGTTACATACGAACTGGATAGGGTCTATGTAAGGAAATAAATATTTGTAGAACAGCTAAAAGACTGAATAGGAGATGAGGATGTGTTTACAGGCGAACTGATGGGAGTTTTTATAGGCGAGTTGAAGGAAATCTTTATAAATTAGCCAAAAGGATAGGGAACTGAATGGAGTGTTTATAGATGAGCTGCGTAAATCTTTATAGCTGAACCAATATGAATATTTTTGGACGAGTTGAAAGAAGTCACTATAGAGTATTCTTCATGGACGAGGTGAAGGACACCTTTATAGACGATCGGAAGGGAGTCTTTATAGATGAAGTGGGGGGGGGTCTTCATGGATTAACAGAAATAACACTTTGAAGCCGAGCCTACAATTTGGAAAGTAAGCATTTTAGAAACAAGGCCACCTCTCGCCAGATACAACTCACACTCTACAAAACGCTGATACTACCCGTGTTGGTGCATGGATCTGAGGCATGGGTACACATGCAGATGAAGCAGCTCTTGAAGTGTTTTATAGGATAAGTGTCCGAAAGATATATAGACTGATCTGCGTTGATGGTGAATATCGCCGTCGTCGACATTATCAGACGTATCGAGCTGCAACGACTACGGCCACGTCTAGGCCATGTTATGCAAATGAATGCGATGCCCCAGCGCAAAATACATATAAAAGCGAACCTACCGATGACTCACGCTGAAGGGGAAGGCCACGAATTCGATGGAAATATCAAGTAGTAGACAACATTTCGGAGCTTTGGTCTTACAAATTGAATGAGATGCTCACAAGACCGACAGGCTTAGAATTTTTTTTAAGCTCGACTTATGGAACACCGTTCTGTTACAAGCCAGCTATTTACAATACAATATCAGCGTATGTAGACCCCTGTACCTATTTACGTATAACTTCCACATGCAATAAGGAATTTAAAGATCAACAATTCCTGTTGGATATAATACAAACTTCTCGGGTCTATGATCTTCAGGAGTATATATACGGCATAGAATTTAAATTTTCATACAAAAGTCTGGGTCTATTTGACCCACCAAATATTGGTCGATTAGCATGCTTGTTCCCTAGCCAAATCCCTTTCCCCATGGACAATTACATAATATTCGGTTCATAATTGAGGCCTTTAGATCGATCAGAAAAACAGACAAAACTAAATCTTTTTTTCCAAAAACAATATGGGTCTTCTTTGGCCTGAACCCTTTCTACATGCATAATTTTGTGACGATTGGTCCATAACTGTGGCTGGTATTGGGTTTAAATATTATGGACAGACACACATGTCTAGATCGACTCAGCTAATCGAGATATAATCGGTATACGTAACGGTGGATCTGGGACTAATATTTCGCAGAGTTACAAACTCTTGGGGCTGCACAATGCTATAAAACCCGAACAATAAAGTTGTGTAAGGTATAAAAAAACCTATTTTTCGGTGTTTATATCTAAAGAAATTAAAAATATTTCTTAATAAAAATATTTTATTTTTTTATTGATATTTATACATATATATAGGGAACCGCCATCAATTTGTGCCTTATGACCAAACAATAAAACATGGTTATAATTAGTCCGATGATGTTGATTGTTCGGCTGGCATCAATCATAGGCTGAGGTTTTGTGCTCCATACAGGATATGCATTACACACACATACACAACAACACACTCTCACATACATTTATGTACATATGTAGGTCATTAAATAATTTATTTCGCTATTTAAAAAAAAAAAACAACATTGTCATCTTTGTGTATGTAGCTGACAATCCCTGTGGCAATATTAATGTATTGTTGTTGTAAAACATTTTCGCAAAAAAAAATATTTTTTTTTATAAAAAAATCCGTTAACTTACTTTTCCTGTTCCTGTCCCAATTCATCGCGTTTAATCGATATTAAACGTTGTAAATTTTCATATTCCGCCGCCGCCACACGCTGTCGCTCCTCATACAATTGTTTCAATTGACGGATATTAACCAATTGTCTTTCGTATTCCTGGCGTAAATTATCAGACATGATTTTCATTTCATGTTCGGCAAATGATTTTTCAATTTCGCTCAGCCTTTGTTTTAACTGCAAAAAAAAAGAGGGGGATAGAGAGAGAAGAGAGATGAAAAAACCCATGTATAAAACAATTTCACAATAAAATGAACAGCCACAATGTGTTGAACATACGTCAAACATACATATATATATATATATGTGCATATGTAGGTATATTTGTATGGTTGAATATGTAAGCGGTGTGTAAATGGACAAATGAAGAAAAATTTGTTGTAGCACCGAAAAAAACGGGGAAAAAGTAACTCTCCAACTTCAAACGAAATTAATTGGCTATATGGCGGCAAATAATTGCAAGACCACACAAAAAAACCACAGACACTGAAAACAAGATGTCGATGTTTTTTTCTGTCTGTCTGTGTGTCTTTCTTTCTTTTTGCAGTTTGTGGTATTATTAAGAGCAGGGAATATAATAATAAGGAGTGAAGTCTTTTGAAAGTAATATGAATAAAAATTTAAATAACATTTGGTATGAATTAAATACTAAGTGTCTGAACTGCACATAAATATGTTCCTTAAAAATATTAAGAAACCAGTGAGCGGAGCAGTATAGTCGGACGGTTCTATATTCTGAGCCTGGGCAATATTTCGTGATATTTGCACCCTTTTTACCGATTATAGATCAACAACTCCTCTTTCTTAGTCTTGCATATTTTCTAAAAAAATTGGTCACTTTAGGTTTTGATTGATTTGACCCTCGGAAAATTGACCGATCATCATCTAAACAGCCGCTCTAAATATTTGGTCAGATCCCCTTCACCTTGTAAAATATGTGATGTTCTGTATATAATAATTGCCTCTAGAGCGACTAGAAAATCTGACAAAATTAAAGTTTTCGGTTCATTGCACACCCTGAATGAAATCTCAACTTCACCGAAAACTATAAGCGTCGTCATTGAACATAATCGGAACTTCATGTACAATTTCAAAGCGATCAGCGCGACATTTCCGTCCTCTAATGGAGTAATGGTAATAATATACACATAGTCACCTTTACTTAATTACGTATAACTCCCGCATCGGAGTAGATACAGCCATATAATTGGTATCAATTTGAAGGTCAACAACTCATCTTTGACAAACTATCAACATCTTGAGTATATGTCCTTCAGGAGCAAGTATATACGCCCCAGAATAAAAATTTTGTAATCTTTCACACAAAAGTCAGGGTCCATTTGACCCGTTAAATATTGTCCGATCTTTATCAAAGCAGGCATGCTTATTCTTAGGCCCGATCCCGTCCTCCATGTAAAATTTCACGATGTTCGGACCATAACTGCGGCCTCTGGAGCAGCCAGAAAACCGACAAAAATTTAGTATTTGGTCCATTTCATCCCCTAAATATTAACCGATCTTTACCAAAAACAATAGGGGTCTTCATTGGCCAGAACCCATCCTACATGCAAAATTTCGTGAAGATTGGTCCATAACTGTGGCCTGTATCGTGTTTACAAAT
This sequence comes from Musca vetustissima, assembly GCF_032173495.1. Lineage (NCBI taxonomy): Eukaryota > Metazoa > Arthropoda > Insecta > Diptera > Muscidae > Musca > Musca vetustissima. The sequence goes on along the minus strand of NW_026887717.1, from coordinate 35,467 downwards.
TATAATGGACAGACGGACGGACGGACGGACACACATGTCTAGATCGACTCATCTAGTCAAGATATGACGATCGGTATACTTAAAGGTGGGTCTAGGACCAATATTTCGCGGCGTTACAAACTTTTGGGGCTGCACAAAGCTATAATACCCTGACAACATAGTTGTGTAGGGTATAATTAAATACAATGTGTATGAACTGCACATAAGTATTTTCTTTAAAGTAGTTAGAACAATTTCCACAAAAATTATACATGTACAAAAATGTACATGTATATCTAAATCTGGACCGATTTTCAGGAAACTTAACACACATCATTTTAAACTTAATTCATTACGCTATGCAATTTCGGGCAAATTAAAATATATATAGGGACTAGGGACACTCATCGTTCTACATATAATTCAAAACGCTATGCCAAATTTCGTGCAAATCTAATGTTATAAAGGGTCTTTTGTACAATATTTACCTCAAATCGGACGAAAATATATATGGTAGCTATATCTAAATCTGAACCGATTTTCAGGAAATGTAGCACACATGACTCTAGACTTATTTTAGTAGGCTATGCCAAATTTCGTGCAAATCGAAGGACATATAGGAACTTTAGTGCACCATTAACATCAAATCGGACGAATATATATATATATATATATATGGGAGCTATATCTAAATCTGTACCTAATTTTCCCACCTTCATAGGGTTCGTCCTTGCGCCAAATAAATTAGCTGTGCCAAATTCCATCCAACTTGAATCAAAAATGCGACTTGTACTTTGTTTACAATTTAACATGGACAGACAGAAGGAAGGACGGACATACATAAATCGACTCAAAAGGAACCATGTGCATATCTCGTTTCCTTTTGCCTGTTACAAACATATGCACAAAGACAATACCCTGTAACACAGTGTGGTGAACTATATGAACTATATGACTTTATTTAACATGCTTCGGAATGTCAGATTTGAGCCAAATGTGCACCGTTTTCTTGTCTCTCATAGATGTCCTGCTCTATATATGCAAAAAAACACTAGTAGTCGATTTATCCAATCCTCCCTAGATACCAATTTTTTATCATTAAAGAAATTTTGCTATGCAAGAAAAATATGATACTCGCTTGGTCTGTAAGGCGGAACGGAATCTACGAAATCAAAATTGCCCTGTTACAGTATCGGAACCATTAAATATTGAAAAATGTTGACCCTATTGTGGAGGGGGGTACCAGATGGAGAGGACCAATGGGACCCATCTTCGGACTTGAACTGGGCTTAGTAAAGATAATAGGTCGTGCAAAGATTGGTTCAAATCGGATAGTCCATTCGCATGATATTTCAAAAGCGTGTTTTTAAAATGTTGACCCGAATATTCAGATAATACAACCGATTATAGTCCGGTTCAACAAAATTGGCATGCTTGTTTACTAGCTTTCTAATGTTATGCATATAAATTATTAAAACCGGTTTTATTATCTGAGTATCCGGTTCAAAAATTGAGAAAACCGGTTGTTTTTGACGTATTTGAAATAAATATATATGTTTTATGAAATAATTCGGTCGAATCCGACAGTTCTTCTTAAAAAAGAATTTCAATTGGGTAAGGGGAATCATTCAAAAATTCGCTCAAAAATCAACAAAATGGCGGACCTTTAAAAAAATATTTTTGAAAAATCGCCTATTTTTTACCACAAACCAAGTTAAAAAATGAGAAAGATCTCAACCGATTGGAATTATCCTAGTTCATACGATAGCTATACACTCCCAGTGAAATGTGTCAAAATTTGGAACCGATTGGATTATTAGTTTTTGAGTTATCGTGCCCGCCATTCGTAAAACACTAATTTGAGAAAAATTCGTTTAATGTTTGAGAAGGACTCTTGCCGTCACTTGATGTTGGCACAATAAATCGACTACATATAAAGAGTTCTTGAGATTTTCACTTGAAATTTTGTAGGGACATTCTTGATTAGTGTAGATTCGAAAAACTAAATAAAATTTTTTGACCCCGAGAATGGGGGATTCCCCTTAATTGAAATACAAACACATAGAGGGTTTTAGAAACATGAGTAATATCGATTTCTCGTCTTTGAGGACCCCACCTAAAATCTTATGAGCAAAATTTTTGTAGAACATTGCGAAAAATCACATTTTGTGATAAATTGAAGTCCGGTTCAATAAATCCAGGATGAAAAGGAAACACAAGGAATTGAGTTAGAAGGACGAAATGTTCTACAAACAAATTCCTCATTTCATTTCACTGAATGGATGTAATCTCAAACCAGTAATGGAAGTAGAAAATCCGCGGAAATCGAAAGATATATAGGGATTTTTACGAAACTTCACACACATCATTCTAGATTTAATTCAGTACGATACGCCAAAATTTGTGCAAATCAAAAGATATATAGGGGCTATGGTACACCATTTACATTAAATCGGACGAAAATATATATGGGAGCTATATCTAAATCTGAACCGATTTTCACGAAACTTCACACACATCATTCTAGATTTAATTCAGTACGATACGCCAAATTTCGTGCAAATCTAAAGATATATAGGGGCTATGGTACACGATTTACATTAAATCGGACGAAAATATATATGGGAGCTATATCTAAATCTGTACCGATTTTCACCAATTTCAATAGGGTTCGTCCTTGGGCTTAATAAATGAGCTGTGCTGAACCACAGTGGGGTGAAGAGTATAGAAATACATACAATAGCTGCAAATGAAGATATGAAGTTATCTCTATATGAATAATAGGGTCGCCTGCAAAAAAAAATGATTACGCCATATTTCCGAACTTTGATATATGTCGATTTTTTCCGTTTGAAGTTTACATACACTCACCAAGGTATTTTACTACCCAATAGGAATTTTCAACCACCACCGCCGACCATGAATTCGAGTTTGCCTCACAGTATAATAAAACCGATGTTTTTACCCGTTTTAATCTACCGATTCTGTACATAGAAGTTCATTTGTCAGTTATATGATTTTATTATCGTAAGTAGAAAGCCCTCTATGGGCTTGATTAAAACTTTTACAAAAAGATTTCAATGATATTACTATTGATATTAATAATAGCTTAATAATTTGAAAATAATAATTCTAAACTTCAATTGAATGTAATTCCAACTAAAATTGAAATTAACTTTTGTAGATATGCACAATATTTGCCTGTCTCAATTGATTAATATTTTGCATTTCTTGGAAAATATGGTCAAGTAATCAAAACTATTAGCAATAACTTCAGAAAATTAATTATATCGACAGGTGTGCGGACAATGAAGGCTCTGCAATGGACATGATGGATATTTCAATTAGCCTAACAATAGATTGGAGAATAAAAATTCCATGTAAATGGAATATAAATTGGCCAGTCGTGTTATATGTAAATATTAAACATATCATAATAGCTATAAAGAAAGAATCCGAACCAATGAATAATCTGAAGGGACAAATTACAGCTAAATAGCCACAGCTCGTCTCTATACCCTTCTTTATATTTTCTGACGGCAATAACAAAAAACATTGATTTTACAAGGAACAATAAACTGGATGACTGGCATGCTGCATATCCACATGCCCACTCACTCACTACACACCCAAACACACACGCACACATGTGTACATATCCACATCATGATGTGGATGCAACAGCATCATGCATCACATTAATGCTGATATGCTTGACAGCGTGTTATGATCCTATGATGCAATAATCGTGTAATGCTTATAAAGCATTGCAAAAAGAAAAAACGATTGTCTGTGTCTGTGGATGTATGTACTTAATACACATTGCTGTATGTGTGTGTGTGTGTACTCATACATTTATGCATGCATGCATAAAACATATGACAAATACAATGACAGCCGACTGGCAAATAAACAAATGTTGAAAACACATATTAAATAAATTTATTAATAAATAAAACAACAACTACAACGACGACAACATACAAACAAACACACAGACAACTACTACTACACACACTCATACTCATCACACTCATCGTTGTGTCATTAACATGATAATGAAACAGATTTTCACCAATGCCGATTAAATAGCCGCCAAGCAGCGCGATAAACTCACAGCGTAAGAGAAAACTTTGACAATGACACTGGTATTTGTTTGTGTGTATATTTTGTTGTTGGTATTGTTATTGTTGTTGTTTTTGTAGGGGATGTTTTGTTTTCATTAAAGTTGTTTTTTTTTTAATTTTTAATTTATTAAATTGTAGTGCAACACAAAACAGGAATAAATGTACAAATAATTAAATATTGTCCAACAACAAATAATTAAAAGCAACAGATTGTCAGTTTTCTACCCGCTTGTTTGTTGTTGTTGTTATTGCAATGGATTTGATGAAAGGTAGAATAAATATTTGCAGGAATCTGAAATTTAATAACTAACATCCAATATAGTGTGGAGTTACTTTGCTTCTTTATGGGGGGAACATTTGCTATGAATTGTACCAAAATCTGGCAGATCGATCATCATTTCTATTTCAATACACTACCTTCAGCATGATGAGAACATAGTGAATAAAATTCAGGAAAACAAGTAAAAAAGTGTCAATCGGTGTTGCCGACAGATATGTACCCTCCGCCAATGGGTTTCAGAGGTCTTAAGCATAACACACAGGTTTTATTATTCCTCCTGATATTGGATTCATAAATATGAAATATTTAGACCATTTGTGTGGAAGGTACCGCACGGAGTGGACCAATGGATCCCATATTAAAACTTGATCTAGGCTTGGTATTGTGCGCAAAAGCTAGTCATTGTCTGAAACGGATTTGGTCCAAAAAAACATATTAAAACTTGATCTAGGCTTGGTATTGTGCGCAAAAGCTAGTCATTGTCTGAAACGGATTTGGTCCAAAAAAACACATGGGGCCAATATTTCGAAATCGAGAATGGTGGGGTTCCCCTTAAAGGTCGACAGCTCGTCATTCTACCAATCATGTATTCCGGGAGAGATTTTGTGATGTACGACTTATAATTGTGGCCTCTGGAGATCCACAAAAATAGACAAAAACCAGTAAGGAAAGTAGTAAAGTCGGACTGGGCCGACTATATGATAACCTTCACCACTTTGGTTATATTCTACATATGAATTTTGGTATAAGGTACTGAATTAAGTCTAGAATGATGTTGCTAAGCTTCGTGAAAAGATCCATAGCTAGGCCGATCGACACAATGTACTGATGTATAAATTTGTCTCTGGCAAGTTTCCATGAAATCGGTTCAGATATATTCTACAGAGACAAATTTATATTATATCAGTACGTTGTGTCAATCGGCCTAGCTATGGATATTTTCACGAAGCTTAGCAACATCATTCTAGACTTAATTCAGTACCTTATACCAAAATTCGTGCAAATCGAAAGATATAAAGGGGCTTTGGTGAACCAATTACATAAAATCGGACGAAAATATATATGGGAGCTATATCTAAATCAGAACCAATTTTCACGAAACTTAGCACATGTCATTCTAGCCTTTATTCAGTACGCTATGCCAAATTTCGTGCAGATCGAAAGATATTTAGGGACTTTGGCGCACCATTTACCTTAAATCGGACGAAAATATATATGGGAGCTACATCTAAATTTGTTGACAATTTAACATGGACAGACAGACGGACGGACACGCATAAATAGACTTAGAAAGTGATTCTATGCATATTCTCAAAAGGAACCATGTGTCTATCTCGTTTCCTTTTGCCTGTTACAAACATATGCACAAAGACATAATACCCTGTACCACAGTGTGGTGAAGGGTATAAAAAGTTTTAGTCCGTTTCATCCAATAAATATCTTCTGATTACTACACCGAAAACTATAGCCGACGTCTTTGACCATAACTGGAACTTCATTTGAAAACTTCAAATATTTTAGTACAACTTCAAATTCCGAGTAGATATATCAATATAAGTGGTATCAATTTAAGGGTAACATTTATTCTTTTCAACTTTCAGCTCTATATCCTCCTCCGCCATAGAAAGAAATTTTGCCCTTTTTCACACGAATGTCTGCGTCCATTTGCCATGCGAAATATTGGTCCCCTTTGGCTGTGTAAAATTTCATAATGTTCGGTTCATAATTGTGGCCTCTTACAAAAAACTGTTGCATCTCTTGCTCACCTAAATATTTACGGATCATTATCAAAAAAATAGGCGTTTTGTTTGGTCCGCACCAAACCTACATGTAAAATATCGTCAGGATTGATTTAAATTATAATGGTCACACGGACGGACGGAGGGAGACGGAACATAGTTTTGTAGGGTATAATTACTTTGATTTATGAAAGAAATCCGCAAAATATTGAAGGTTCATATAATTTTTCTTTGATTCTTATATTTCAGATATAATTGACCAAAAATTCGAGCAATTCAACCTGAGGGTGAGTACAATTTTTTTTCATTTTCCGCACCTGCCAACTTGATAAAAAATATTTTATAAACATTGTGCTTTATTATACACAAAATATACAGTGAACTCTCTATAATGGTACACTCAAACTGACATTTAGGTATTGGAAAAAAAACAGGGAATTAACGGTAAATAAGCTGGTCGAATCGAAAATGTGAAAATATGATCTACCCCGAAAAATATGAAAATATGATCAAATTATCGAGAGTTCATTTTTTAAAAAGTTCGTGAATTTATATATCGCTATAACATTGTCCCCATATAAGCTGGGTATTGGAAGGGTATTTTATGTTTTTAGAATATTATAGACACTAAGGTTGGACAACTAGGCTAGTAGGTTTAGCATATCAAAAACCAGTAAGCGGAGCAATATAGCCGGATCAATATAGCCGGACGGGGTAGACTTTATGATAACCTTTCTGCGGATCTATATTCCGAGCCTGTGCAAAATTCCGCGATATTTTTCACACAAATGTCTGGCTACATTTGACCCGCTAAAAAATTCACCGATTACTATGAATAGAGAGATGCGTTACCAGACGTTGGGGTCATAATTGTGGACTCTAGAGCAACCCTCTAATAATAACTAATGCTTACTTGGTATACTAAAAGACGGCATCACAAACTCCTGGGACCGCACAAAGCTATATTACCCTTACAACATAGTTGAGCGTATTTAAAAATATTGTCCTATTTTGTAATCTGCTAGGAAGTAGTTTTTTCACCGGATTCCTAAATTCAAGTCTCTTTAGTGGCATTTCAACATTACTTCACTTCAATGAGTAAATTCGGCTAAAATTTTTAAAATATCCAAAATGACGCGATATAACAAACCCTTGATATACATGGAAATAGTTTTAAAAAGTGGTTCACACCCTCCACGAACCTGGGATACCAAATTAAATGCACGTCGGTTAGAAAATTCGACACAATCCTTCATACTACCGAAAATTCGGCAGGACCTTTATATAGAAGATATTTCAAAATATGGACCTATATAGATCAGTTTCTATATAAATATGTGTCATAATCCGAAATAACAAATTGCATCCTCTACGTTGGGAAAATATGACAAAACCGCAAAAATTCACACGAACAGTGCGGAACAAATATGGGAACAATATTAAACCAGTAAGGAAAGTAGTAAAGTCGGACTGGGCCGACTATATGATACCCTTCATCACTTTGGGTATATTCTACATATGTATCCTAACAGACGTGGCGTTATATATCTATTTCTGAACAGATTACAGAGAAACTTCCCAGAGACTAATTTATATTACTTCAGTACGTTGTGTCAATCGGCCTAGATATGGATCTTTTCACGAAGTTTAGCAACATCATTCTAGACTTAATTCAGTGCCCTATACCAAAATTCGTGCAAATCGAAAGATATATAGGGACTTTTGTGCACCCATTACATAAAATCGCACGAAAATATATATGGAAGGAACTTATAAATCTGAACCAATTTTCTCGAAACTTAACACACATCATTATAGACTTAATTCAGTACGCTATGCCAAATTTCGTGCAAATCGAAAGATAAATAGGGACTTTGGTACACCATTTACCTTAAATCAGACGAAAATATATATGGGAGCTATATCTAAATCTGAACTGATTTTTCCCAATTTCAATAGGGTTCGTCCTTGGTCCAAACAAATGCGCTGTGCCAAATTCCGTCCAATTCGAATCATAAATCCGACCTGTACTTTGTTTACAATTTAACATGGACAGACGGACGGACGGACATGCATAAATCGACTCAGAAAGTGATTCTATGCATATTCTCAAAAGAAACCATGGGTCTATCTCGATTCCTTTTACCTGTTACAAACATATGTACAAAGACATAATACCCTGTACCACAGTGTGGTGAAGGGTATAAAAACGTGGACCGACGATACCTGTCATTTGTAAGACCAAACATAAGTGAGCAAAATTTTAAAACTATATGTCAAATATTGCGATCTTGTGATTTCCACAGATTCTCAGATTTAAAATACACTTTACCTTATGGCGGACGGTTTACAGCACAAAATCTTTTTCATGACATTTATCATAGCCAAGTCCCTAGTGGCTGTCCTATGTCCTCGATAACCACACGAACTGTATTATAAACAAATTCGATTGTGACTTTTTTCATATGATATCTTTATCGAAATAATTACATTGTTCACCTTCAAATAAATCGATTATGCAACATATTTCCATTTAAATATTTTCCTTAAACATGTTTTCGTTGACAGAATGTCTGGTTGTACTTTCATCTTCAACAAATTTCACTTAATTTATCAAAATTTTTTTGTTTTGTATTTCGTCATTTGCCACAAACTACCCCCTTCTTCAATCTCCTATTTAATTCAAACAATTGTCAATAGCCTACACGAGGGGAAAATATTTGCCAAAAAGCGATGCAGATGTATTTAAAATGGCAGCAGAGACAAAAGAAAACAAAATGACCTAACTAACAAAAATAACAAATTGTATATTATACATGAAAGATAAATATAACGATACTGCTGTCGATTTTAAAAATCTATGGGTCTAGCTGATAAAAATAGGTATGAACATATTTGTTTAATCTTCCAAAATTCTTCTTCTGGCAAAAATAACCAACAACACCTCCTCGTAGCATTTTTAAAAATACGTCCCGATTTAATCCTAAATTTCCTCATTTTTCCATCGGGTTCTCAGTGTGTATTATACCTCATCTCACACACTTTTCTTTGGTTTCTAAACTAATTCAAATCATAGTTCCACTTTTACGTTAGTTTCCATATTCTATTCTCTAAAAATTGTAGATATGGGCTATCAGACGAAAATTCCTCATCATGGAATATTTTCAATATATTTCAATATACATAGGTTCCAACTTCAAAGTTCAAAAAGTATCTGAGTGGGAGTGGGTAACTGATGTGGGCCATTACTGAGTGATTCAAACATTGTCTCAGTAATGTCATCCCTGTTTATTACGAACTCATTCCCCTATCGCAAACTTTTAACCATAACCAGCAAAATTCTTTTTGGTTTATTAGCCAATAATTATAAATATTTCGTTTTTTTTCAGACCTAGCGTCACAATGTATGTGCATGTTTGTATGTATATAAAATTATACAAACAAATTATGACATTTTTATTGTGCGAAAATTCTGTGTGTTCATATCCGTATTTGTTTTGTGTAATATTAACGGACAGATGGCCATATTGAAATATGTTATCGTCCAATGAAATTGGGTCATAGCGTTGATATGTTAATGCAAATGTTCGAATTGAAAAATGAAAAACACAGTGGTGGACAAAATGTTGCTGCCTTTAAATAATTTCTATAAATAATAATAACCAGTGAGCGGAGCAGTATAGTCGGACGGGGCCGACCATATGATACCCTACACAACTACCACGAAAAGCACACTTTCGGCGGTTCTATATTCTGAGCCTAAGCAATATTTCGTGATATTTGCACCCTTTTTACCGATTTTAGATCAACAACTCCATATTTGCATATTTTCCAAAATATTTTTTATTGAAGTGAATTTTTACACCATAAAATAAAAAATTGGTCACTTTAGGTTTTGGTTGATTTGACTCTCGGAAAATCGACCGATCAACATCTAAACAGCCGCTGTAAGTATTTGATCAGATCCCCTTCACCTTGTAAAATATGTGATGTTCTGCATATAATAATTGACTCTAGAGCGACTAGAAAATCTGACAAAATTAAAGTTTTTTGGTTCATTGCACCCCCTGAATGTAATCTCAACTTCACCGAAAACTATAGGCGTCGTCCTTGACCATAATCGGTAGTTCATGTACAATTTCAAAGCTATCAGTGCGACATTTCCGTCCTTTAATGGAGCAATAGTAAAAATATGCACATAGTCACCTTTACTTAATTACGTATAACTCCCGCATCGGGTCACATACAGCCATATATTTGGTATCAATTTGAAGGTCAACAACTCATCTTGGACAAAATATCAACATCTCGAGTATATGTCCTTCAGGAGCAAGTATATACGCCCCAGAATAAAAATTTTGTAATTTTTCACACAAAAGTCAGGGCCCATTTGACCCGTTAAATATTGACCGATCTTTATCAAAACAGGCATGATTATTCTTAGGTCCGATCCCCTTCTCCATGTACAATTTCACGATGTTTGGGCCATAATTGCGGCCTCTGGAGCGACCAGAAAAACCGACAAAAATTCAGTATTTGGTCCATTTCATCCCCTAAATATTAACCGATCTTTCCCAAAAACAATAGGGGTCTTCATTGGCCAGAACCCATCCTACATGCAAAATTTCGTGAAGATTGGTCCATAACTGTGGCCTGTATCGTGTTTACAAATTATAATGGACAGACGGACGGACGGACGGACACACATGTCTAGATCGATTCAGCTAGTCGAGATATGACGATCGGTATACTTAAAGGTGGGTCTAGGACCAATATTTCGCGGCGTTACAAACATTTGGGGCTGCACAAAGCTATAATACCCTGACAACATAGTTGTGTAGGGTATAAAAATTTCCATGTAGGAAAATACCGATTATGAAAATAATGAAATTTCTTAACAAAAACATACGCACTAGAAAACAATTTTAAAAAGGGCTGGACATTTATACGATGGCCGTGTCATTGTGAATTGCCTGATGGGAGGTTAAAATTAGCTAGGCATTTTTATGTGCGTTATGTCTAAACATAAACCTATAATGATCATTTTCTGCACATATGTATGTAAACTTCCGAAAGGTCGAAATGCCAAACTACAGTCTTTTCAGTTAACACTCAATATTAATAATAGCCAAAAATACCGAAAATTGGGCGGGATTTTCAAATATATATATATATATATATATTTCTTTTGTATATATGTTTGTTTGCCTCCGATAAGCCGATATATGAAAATATTAAGTTTGACCCAATTCGATTGGTAATGAGCACAAAATTTGGAAGATATCGAGTATAGGGCTAACCTGGTAATGACGCGAATTTTGATAATTGTTGGTAAGCAGGTTTTTTACCTAAATGAGAATCAAGTAGTAAACGGAGCATTATAGTTGGACGGGGCCGACCATATGATACCCTACACAACTTACACGAAAATCTAACTTTCTGCGGTACAACATTCTGATCTTGAGCAATATTTCGCGATATTGGCACCCTCTTGACCGGCTAGAGGTCAAAAGATATTACTAATATTCAATACAGCTCTTCTAATTACTTCTCCAGATTCCCTTCACCGTGGGTTGTGTTGTGATGCTCGGGTTTCAATTGTGACATATAGATCGACTCGAAAAAGAACACAATATGATGGGATGAAGTGGACCGAAACTGATCTGATCATCACCGAAAATTATAGGCGTTGTCCTTGACCATACCTGGATCCATTGCCGCCCTCTATCCTTAACAAAATAGACATGCTTATTTTTTGGTCCGATCCCCTTCTCCATGTAAAATTGTGCAATGTTCGGGCCATAATTGCGGTCTCTGGAGCGACCACAAAAAACGACAAAAATTAAGTATCTGATCCATTTCACCCCCTAAATATTAACCGATATTTACCAAAAACAATAGGGGTCTTCACTGGTTAGAACCCATCCTACAAGCAAAATTTCTGTGGCATGTAACGTGTTTACAAATTGTAATGGACAGACGGACGGACGGAGCGACAATCATGTCTAGATCGACTCAGCTAGCCGCGATACTTATAGGTGGGTCTAGGATCAATATTTCGTGGCGTAACAAACTCTTGGGGCTGCACAAAGCTATAATGCCCTAACAACATAGTTGTGTGCGGTATAATTATAAGCCGAACATATCAAAACAATCCAAGGTGAAGGGAAACTATACAAATAATTAGAAGGTCTGTACTGAATATAAGAAATATTATTTTCCGAAGTGCAAGGAAGAGGTGATGTAAAGAAGAGGCGCTGTTGGCCTGTAATCGAGCAAGAGGGTGCAAATATCCCGGAATATTGCACAAGTTCATTCGAAAAAAATAGAGTTCCGTGGCAGATTTATAGAGTATCGTATAGTCGGCCCAGTCCGACAATAGTGCTCCGCTCACTGCTTTTAATTTGGATAGAAAGATTTTCAACCCAATGAGAGTCAATAATATACAATTAAGGTCAAGTCGGTTGAAAGCTTGCCCAAACTCCCCAAAATGACACAATTTGGCGCTACCTTAAAATGGTGGACCAATCTCAATATTGATAAACTTTTTACGGTAGAGCCTTGAAAAATATTATTGATAAAATCCACGCTTAAAGTTAGGCTTTGAAAAATGTTCTTTAAAAAATCCACGTTTACTGTGGGCCTTGAAACATCTTGAACAAGTCGGAGCATATAGTAGACCTGAAAAATATTCTTAAAAAAACCCCCCACCCCAATAATGAGCCTTGAGAAACATTCTTAGAATATCCATTCTTATAATGGACCTTGAAAAATATTCAGGAACAAATCGGAGCATATATTAGACCTTAAAACAAAATCCAGGCTTGAAAAAATATTATTTTCTCGCTTATAGTTGGTCCTAAATAATATGTTTTTAAAAATCCAAATTTTTTGAGGGCCTTGAAAAATATTATTATAGTGCAGCAACGTACACAGGATTTCATTCCGGGGGGGCCGGTAGTACAAAATGAAAAAAATCGCTATTGCAAACATAAATTTACTGTGAAAAAAATCATGCGTACGTGCCTGTTATAGTGGACCCAGAAAAATCTGCGCTTGAAAACATTCTTTGAAAAATCCAAACTTATAATTGACCTTGGAAAATATTCTTTAAAAAAATCACACTTACAGAGGGCATCGAAAAATATTCTACAACATCCACGCTTATAGTGGACTTTGAAAAAAAAATATTTAAAAAAACGGGGCATATATTTGACCTTGAAAAATTATTCTTTAGAAATAACCACACTTATTGAGGCTCTTGGACCTTAAAAACTATCCTTGAAAAATAGCAAAATATTCTTTAAATAATTCCCGCTTATTGTGGACCTTAAAAAATATTTTTTGAAAATCCACTCCAATAGAGGGCCTTGGAAAATATTCTCTAAAAAATTCAAGTTTTTAATGGAGCTTGAAAAATACTCTTGGATTTTTAAGGAAGTTAATTTTAAAATACATTCTTATACGAATCTATAAATGCCGTGTATCTGTTTTTAATCTCCAAATTCCGCATCCTAATCCAACAACTATACCCGCATACCCATAATTCCTACCATTCAATAATAAAACCAAATCAATTTTCCATTTTAAAATATTGTGGCATATTTTAATGTTAATATTTGCTTCATTTCTTTCTTTGAAACTGCTATGAATGTTAGCAATGTTATGTTTTTTTTTTTCGATTACAATTCAAAATATTTCTTAAAGAAATTGACTTAAATAACAATAACAACAAAAAATACCACGGAGATTTCCACAAGGAGGAAACTACTTCATTCATGGTTATGGGACACACAATATCCATATTCAGTTCCAAAAAACAAACGCACACAAAAAATGTAAATGCATTGTCGTCAACGTTGTCAGCATCATCGTCATCACCGTCTTCTTCATCCACATCCTCATCATCGTCGTCGTCATCACGAACATCATTTTTTTATGATCATCCAATGAGAATTGAGGCCATCTCAGCTGTGGCACACAAAATGAAATCACAATCATCTGCAACTGCAGCAGCCCAATATTTGTGCTGGATGGCTGTCTGGCAGGCAGGCTGGCGGAATTCATGTTCACTTCAGGGCAGTGCAGGGTAACTGAGAAACTGAAAAATAAAAGGCGGCGATGGCGGCACAGTGGTGCAACCTCTTCTACCTCTCTAATCAATTATAAACGTTTTATGGCTTTATTCAGCATTTCAATGATAACCTGAATGCAAAAAAAAACCAAAAACAACGAAAACGAAAACAGCGGCAAATAGAAAGAAAAGGAAAGAAAAAAAAAACAAACAATACGAATATTTTAAATTCTTAATTTAAAATACACAGACACATACACACAGAGAAAGAGTATACCCCTAGGGGGGGTTTATATACCCAGTGAACATTTTTTAAAGGAAAGCTTTTTTAAAATACGAGATATACCAGAGCCTTTGTTAAATGCTTGAAAAATATATTTTTTTAAAACCTACGCCTTTGGTAAGCCTTGAAAAAATATTCTTTAAAAAATCCACTCCTTGGGCAATCCTTGAAAAGATATTCTATAAAAAATCAACTCCTGGGGTAATCCTTGAAAAAATATTCTTTAAAAAAACCCACGCCTCTTTTGGTGTCTGAAAAACTATTCTTTAAACCAGTGAGCGGAGCAGTATAGTCGGACGGGGCCGACCATACGATACCCTACACAACTACCACGGAATTCTAACTTTCTGCGGAAGTTTACTCGTGATATTGCATCCTCTTGCCCGATTAGAGGTCAACGTAAAGCCCTTCTAATTACTTGTCCAGATCCCCTTCACGGTGGGTTGTGTTGTGATGATCGGATTATATTCGACTCGAAAACACACAAAAAAAAATTGCGATCAATGTAAAAATTTGCGATGTTTGGGCCATAATTGCGACCTCTGGAGCGACCAGAAAAACCGACAAAAATTAAGTATTTGGTCCATATCATCCCCTAAATATTAACCGATCTTTACCAAAAACAATAGGGGTCTTCATTGGCCAGAACCCATCCTACATGCAAAATTTCGTGAAGATTGGTCCATAACTGTGGCCTGTATCGTCTTTACAAATTATAATGGACAGACGGACAGACGGACGGACACACATGTCTAGATCGACTCAGCTAGTCGAGATTTTCAAAAATATTCTTTAAAAAATCCACGCCTTGTGTGAATGGTCCTTTTCAAAAATATTCTTTAAAAAATCCACGCCTTGTGCGAATGGTCCTTTTCAAAAATATTCTTTAAAAAATCCACGCCTTGTGTGAATGGTCCTTTTCAAAAATATTCTTTAAAAAATCCACGCCTTGTGTGAATGGTCCTTTTCAAAAATATTCTTTAAAAAATCCACGCCTTGTGTGAATGGTCCTTTTCAAAAATATTCTTTAAAAAATCCACGCCTTGTGTGAATGGTCCTTTTCAAAAATATTCTTTAAAAAATCCACGCCTTGTGTGAATGGTCCTTTTCAAAAATATTCTTTAAAAAATCCACGCCTTGTGTGAATGGTCCTTTTCAAAAATATTCTTTAAAAAATCCACGCCTTGTGTGAATGGTCCTTTTCAAAAATATTCTTTAAAAAATCCACGCCTTGTGTGAATGGTCCTTTTCAAAAATATTCTTTAAAAAATCCACGCCTTGTGTGAATGGTCCTTTTCAAAAATATTCTTTAAAAAATCCACGCCTTGTGTGAATGGTCCTTTTCAAAAATATTCTTTAAAAAATCCACGCCTTGTGTGAATGGTCCTTTTCAAAAATATTCTTTAAAAAATCCACGCCTTGTGTGAATCCTTTTCAAAAATATTCTTTAAAAAATCCACGCCTTGTGTGAATCCTTTTCAAAAATATTCTTTAAAAAATCCACGCCTTGTGTGAATCCTTTTCAAAAATATTCTTTAAAAAATCCACGCCTCTTGCAGACCTGGAAGAAGACCCACCTTTTCAAAAATATTCTTTAAAAAATCCACACCTTGTGTGAATCCTTTTCAAAAATATTCTTTAAAAAATCCACGCCTTGTGTGAAGGGAAGCTTTTCAAAAATATTCTTTAAAAAATCCACGCCTTGTGTGAATCCTTTTCAAAAATATTCTTTAAAAAATCCACGCCTTGTGTGAATCCTTTTCAAAAATATTCTTTAAAAAATCCACGCCTTGTGTGAATCCTTTTCAAAAATATTCTTTAAAAAATCCACGCCTTGTGTGAATCCTTTTCAAAAATATTCTTTAAAAAATCCACGCCTTGTGTGAATCCTTTTCAAAAATATTCTTTAAAAAATCCACGCCTTGTGTGAATGGTCCTTTTCAAAAATATTCTTTAACCAGTGAGCGGAGCAGTATAGTCGGACGGGGCCGACCATACGATACCCTACACAACTACCACGAACTCTAACTTTCTGAAGATGTTTATTCCGAGTCTGAGTAATATTTCGTGATATTTGCCCCCTCATGCCCGATTAGAGGTCAACAACACCTCTTCCTTACTTTTTCGAATATTCAGTACAGTCCTTCTAATTACTTGTCCAGATTACCTTCACTGTGGTTTTTGTTGTGATTTTCGGATTATACTCGACTCGAAAACACACAAAAAATTAAGTTTTCGGTCCATTTCATCCCAAAATTTCAATCTGATCATCACCGAAAATTGCGTTGTTCTTGACCATAACTGGAACTTCATGAAAAATTTTAAAGCCATCAGCGCGATATTCCCCCTTTATATTTGGTAATGAGTTTCTAAATAATATCTGAATACGTAAGCACCTGTAAATATTTGACTGTAACTCCCACATCTGAGTAGATACATCACTATATTTGGTATCAATTTAAAGGCCAACCACTCCTCTTGGATATGCTATCAACTCCTCGGGTCTACATCCTCCAGGAGTAAATATATATGCCATAGAATACAAATTTTGTCATTTTTCACACAAAAGTCAGGGTCCATTTGACCCACTAAATATTGACCGATCTTTATCAAAACATGCATGCTTATTCTCTGGCCCGATCCGCTTCTCCATGTAAAAATTCGCGGTGTTTGGGCCATAATTGCGGCCTCTGGAGCGACCAGAAAAACCGACAAAAATAATGTTTTTGGTCCATTTCATCCCCTAAATATTAACCGATCTTTTCCAAAAGCAATAGGGGTCTTCATTGGTCAGAACCCATCCTACATGCAAAATTTCGTGAAGATTGGTCCATAACTGTGGCCTGTATCGTGTTTACAAATTATAATGGACAGACGGACGGACGGACACACATGTCTAGATCGACTCAGCTAGTCGAGATATGACGATCGGTATACTTAATGTTGGGTCTAGGACCAATATTTCGCGGCGTTACAAACTATTGGGGGTGCACAAAGCTATAATACCCTGACAACATAGTTGTGTAGGGTATAAAAAATCCACGTCTTGTGTAGGTCCTTTTCAAAAATATTGTTTAAAAAATCCACGCCTTGTGTAGGTCCCAAAAAAAGTCTGATAAAAATTTGTTCACTGGGTTCCGGGGGGATGGACAGAAGACCATGGTATTTTCTGTGCATTTTTTTGCTATGCTATGGATACCCTGTTGGTGGTGTTCGGCTACACTTACCTCATTGCATTGTTCCTCTTTAACCGTTAACATTTGCTTGCAACAGGCAATGACATCTTTCAAAGAGGCCACTTGCTTTTGTACAATGTCCAATTCGCCACGCAACGAAAGATTTTCTGAATTGGCCATTTGCAAAGCCAATTGGGCATTGGCCAATTCAATATTGGCATGACGGCTGCGTGCCATAGGATTTTCATCATCGTTATCATCGAGGAGTTCCGATGAGCAATTTTTGGGTAAGGCAGTGGCTCCCTCCAGCCCTGCAAGAGATTTAGAGGATTTTTTCTCCTCTTCCAAATCGAGTGGAGGTGACTCTTCAACTTGTTCACCATTACGTAGGCGTCGTGAGATGTCACGCTCCCTTTCCAGTTGTTTACGCAACAAAGAGATTTCATCACGCAGGCCCTGAATGGCAGATTGTCGTGTTAGGCGCTTGAGGCGTAATTCCTCTTTAAATTCATCCAAACTTTGTTCTTTGTTAGCTGTGGCGCCAGCAGTTGTCGAGGGAGTTTGAAGAACTTCCTCCGCCTCCACTTTCAATTGCGTGTCATTATCCTGACTTGATTCACTGAAATGCCGAACCCTTTGCTCTTCCATCGTATTCTTGATGCGAGTTGCAATACGATGTAGCCTTTCGAATTCTTCATCGTAAATGGCATTCAAAGTCTCCTCCGGACTGGTGGGTTGTTCGAGTATATCCTCCGGAGAGGGTGTAAATACCGATGTTACATGCGGAACATGATCTAGGGTGAATTCAGCATTTTCTACTTCTCTCCACCAGAGATCCTCCTGCTCCACGTCGTCTTCATTCTCCTCGGGCACGGAGGCAAAATGGACTCCACGATAGGCAGCAGATCTGCGACGTTGATTGGAAGCTTCAACGACTTCAGAAATTTCTTCTCCAATATTTTCACTTGGCATGGCTGTTGTTGTTGGTGTTGTCGGTTGGGGTTGTGGTGGCGGTGAATTTAATTCAGTCTCGGTTGATTCATTACTGGCCATGTTGCAAGACAATGGCTGCTTATTTATGTAAAATGGTTTTTACGTTTCACTTGGGGTTTATTTTTGTTTTTTTTCCGATTTTTCGTTTTCTTCAATTGTGGCACTCTCTCACTCTCTTTTGAATTTTCGTTTTGTGATCTATTAACGATTTTATTGACACACACGAACACACAATGCAAAAACAAAGGATATTTTAAGCGAGAAATTGCGTCGTCGATTTTTTTCTTTTTGTTCCGCTTCTTCTTCTTCACAATAAAGCCCGAAATGTTACCACTTTTGAGTAAAGCCCGACCGATCGCAACAAAAAAGAGCAATATATCCACTCACTCACTTAAATATATATTTATGTATGTATATTATCAGCAGATCAGCATGTATAATAGACGGTTATAGTATACATAAATTTATTTTCTTTTTCTACAACTTTGAACACAAAGGCTAAGAAAATTTTCTTTCCGTCTTATTTTTCACCGGAAAATTGTCCACTTCTTAGAACAGCTGGCTCATCACTTTCTTTCTTCATTGACTAATTTTTTTTCTTTCTTTTCTCATCAAAAATTTTCTTTCTTGCGAAAATTCAATAGAAAAAAATGGCCCACAATCCGAACACTTCCACTTTTCCTTCTGCAATTCGTATACGGACGACGTTCCCTAAACAAAATTTTCACTTGTTATCGTTAGCACTACTCGAGGAAAACTGACGATTTGGTAAAGGCTATTTTTAAAAAAATAGTATTTTCGAAAAAGAATGAATTCGTTCATTTTTCATGAGTGAGCTAGCTGATCGGCATATTTATGTTAGAGAGAGAGCAAATGGAGAGTAACAGCAACTAATCCCCTTACTCTAATGAGATTTTTTTCTGCCACTCTCCGTGTTAATGTCTTAATATAGCATACGTTTATGTTTATAATAGGGTGTAATGAGGGCGTGTGATTTACATGATTGTATACATTAAGTAGACGAGAGGGTCCATCATCATATGATGGCCTATAAAAATAATTTTATACAAACAAAATATGTTTTAGACTCTTTAAAAAATCCACGCCTTGCCTAAAACCTTTAAAACATCCAGGCCTTGTCTAAGGCTTTTAAAAATATTTTTTAAATCAGTAAGGAAAGTAGTAAAATCGGATTGGGCCGACTATATGAAACATTAGGAGTTTGGTGCCCGTTTATATGCATATGCAGGAGCTATATCTAAATCTGAACCGATTTTCACGAATCTTAACACACATCGTTCTAGACTTAATTCAATACGCTATGCCAAATGTCCGAACCGATTTTTACGAAACATAAGACACATCTCTCTAGACTTAACTTAGAACGCTATGCAAAATTTCGTGCAAATCGAATGATACATAGGGACACTGGTGGACCATTTACATAAAATCGGATGAAAATATATATGGGAGCTATATCTAAATCTGAACCGAATTTCACGAAATTTATCCTACATCGTTATAGACTTAATTAAGTATGCTATGACAAATATCGTGCAAATCGAAGGATATATAAGTACTTTGGTGCACCATTTACATTTATCGGACGAAAATATATATGGGAGCTATATCAAAATCTGAACCGATTTTCACGAAATTTAACACATATCCTTATAGACTTTATTCAGCACCCTATGCCAAATTTCGTGCAAATCGAAGGATATATAGGGACTTTGGTGCACTATTTACCTAAAATCGGACGAAAATATATATCACTCTAGACATAACTTACAACGCTATACAAAATTTCGTGCAAATCAAAAGATATATAGGGACTTGGGTACAACATTTACATAAAATCGGACGAAAATATATATGGGAGCTATTACAAAATTTGAACCGATTTTCCCAATTTGAATGGGGTTCGTCCTTGGGCCAAATAAGTGACTTGTGCCAAATTTCATCCAAATCGGATTGTAAATGTGACCTGTACTTTGTTTACAATTGAACACCAACAGACGGACGGACGGACATGCATAAATCGACTCCGTAAGTGATTCTATGCATATTCTCAAAAGGAACCATGTGTCTATCTCGTTTCCTTTTGCCTGTTACAAACATATGCACAAAGACACAATACCCTGTACCACAGTGTGGTGAAGGGTATAAAAATTCAGGCCTTGTCTAAATTTTTCTTTAAAAAATCCAGGCCTTGTCTAAGGCCTTTACAATTTTTCTTTAAAAAATTCAGGCCTTGTCTGAGGCCTTAAAAATTTTCTTTAAAAAATCCAGGCCTTTTTCTAAGACCTTTAAAAAATCCAGGCCTTGTCTAAACTTTAAAAAATCCACGCCTTGTCTAAGGCCTTCAAAAAATATTCTTTAAAAATCCACGCCTTGTCTAAGGTCTTCAAAAAATATTCTTTAAAAAATCCACGCCTTGTCTAAGGTCTTCAAAAAATATTCTTTAAAAAATCCACGCCTTGTCTAAGGTCTTCAAAAAATATTCTTTAAAAAATCCACGCCTTGTCTAAGGTCTTCAAAAAATATTCTTTAAAAAATCCACGCCTTGTCTAAGGTCTTCAAAAAATATTCTTTAAAAAATCCACGCCTTGTCTAAGGTCTTCAAAAAATATTCTTTAAAAAATCCACGCCTTGTCTAAGGTCTTCAAAAATTTTTCTTCAAAAAATATTCTTTAAAAAATCCACGCCTTGTCTAAGGTCTTCAAAAAATATTCTTTAAAAAATCCACGCCTTGTCTAAGGTCTTCAAAAAATATTCTTTAAAAAATCCACGCCTTGTCTAATGTCTTCAAAAAATATTATTTAAAAAAAATGCAGGCCTTGTCTAAGGTCTTCAAAAAATATTATTTAAAAAATGCAGGTCTTGTCTAAGGTCTTCAAAAAATATTCTTTAAAAAAATGCAGGCCTTGTCTAAGGCCTTCAAAAAATATTATTTAAAAAATGCAGGCCTTGTCTATGGTCTTCAAAAAATATTCTTTAAAAATCCACGCCTTGTCTAAGGTCTTCAAAAATTTTTCTTCAAAAAATATTCTTTAAAAAGTCCACGCCTTGTCTAAGGTCTTCAAAAAATATTCTTTAAAAATCCTCGCCTTGTCTAAGGTCTTCAAAAAATATTCTTTAAAAATCCTCGCCTTGTCTAAGGCCTTTAAAAAATATTCTTTACAAATACAAGCCTTGTCTAAGGTCTTCAAAAAATATTCTTTAAAAATCCACGCCTTGTCTAAGGTCTTCAAAAAATATTCTTTAAAAAATCCAGGGCTTGTCTAAGGCCGTCAAAAAATATTCTTTAAAAAATCCACGCCTTGTCTAAGGCCTTCAAAAAATATTCTTTAAAAAATCCAGGCCTTGTCTAAGGCCTTCAAAAAATATTCTTTAAAAAATCCAGGCCTTGTCTAAGCCTTCAAAAAATATTCTTTAAAAAATCCAGGCATTGTCTAAGCCCCTTAAAAAAATATTCTTTAAAAATCCACGCCTCTGTTAGGCCTTTAAAAATATTATTTTTCCTCAGTCCACCCTATTAAATGTTTACATGTGTTTTTCCTATTTTTTTCGAATCCAATTTCTTTGCTTTTAAATCTTGGCAAGAAAACAAATGTTTTTTTTTTGGTTCTTCAGATTATATCTGACCACATTTAAAAGAACGTGTTTTTTATGAAAGAGAGAGAACAGCAAATTGAGAAAATGAACATGCAATTACCCTAAAATACTTGTGTTTAATTAAATTCGAAACAATAGGATTGGTCGGAACGAGTCATTAGCAAAAGTGATCAGAGGAAAACAAACGACAAATATACTCAATACAATGTCGTCTTTGATCCGTAAAATATATACTCCTACCAATGTATTTCTTATTATACGAGATATATAGATACATTTTTTGCGTCTATAAAAGACATAATGCGGTCAGATCGAAAATTCGAAAAAGATCGGAAAATTTATGCAGTATAATTAAATCCACCAAATGAAAAAAACATCGATTCAAATGTGAACCAATTGAGTAAAAGTAAAATTTATGGTCAACACCTATTGACCCAGAAGACGATTGATATATACAACATTGAAGGTGAAACGAAGTACCTCGTCTTTCAGATACAAATATAGAAATATTTTCATAGGGAACCATACATAGTTACTAATATGTACTTTAATGTGAAGCAGCATATATTATATTTGGGGATAGATTTTTCATAATCTATCCCCAAAACGGGGTACACATTTTTATCCCACTTTTATTCAAAATTGCAATATCAGTCCCTCAAGATTCTCCTATATTCCCTCCAAGTACATGTAAGAAACCAACCACATTTTCCATTAGAGACTTATATTCATTTTCGATATCGAAATTTCTTTCTCATTTTCGAAGAAAATCAGTTCATCAATTCTATATACAAATGAACCACTTCAAGAAAATAAAAAAAAGAAGAAACTCAAAATTTCCCTTTGATTATGTTGGGCGGCGATGAAACCCCCCCAACATCGAAATAGTCACGTTTTTTGGCATGTAGAAAAAAACATGCCAACACACACTGTCATATAAATAAATGTGTACATATTTTCATATGTTTTAGTAAAAGATGTTTTCCGATGATGCTGATAATGTTGTTGCCTTCGAAGAGCGGCACACCTGATTCAATTTAGACAAATCAAATTTGACATTTTTCGTTACAAAATAGAAAAATATTCAACAGACGGTAAAGACGAAGACATTTTTGAGTCATGTGAAACAAGAACAATGGCAGGTAATAGTGTTAAGGAAAAAACAACACACTAGGGGATATTTTTTGTTTTGTTTTTAGTAGAATACAAAGAAATTAGGTGGGGACTATGGGGCTATTTTCAAACATTGAATAATTTCTGGAATTATTCACCTGGAATCCTATATGCCAAATTATTGCCAATTCGATGAGAAAGCCAAAACGAATTGTATTGCAAATGTACCTAAACCCCCTCATACTGTAAAGTTAAATGTGTAAAGACGATCTAGCCATTTCCGTCCGTCTGTTGTAATCACCTTCATCTTCTGAAAGAATTGAGATATTTTGGAGTTCTATAGCGTATTTTTCAACCGAATTCGCAGAAATTCTGCACATTGGGTTCTTATTAGGTATCAAATGTTTCCACGAAAAATTATAAATATCGATCCACTTTTTCTGATAGCCCACCTATAACGGTACCCACAATATACCGTATTTCTGAAGCGCGATTTTCAACCGAATTCGCTGAAATTTAGTACATTGGGTACTCATTGGGTCCATTTTTTCGGGAAGCCCCCATTTAAGGTTACCTTCCAATTTTCGACATTTTGGGGTTTTTGAGCGCGTTCTTCACCCGAAAATCTCCCCACCAAAAATTACTAATATTCGCCCTCTTTAAGGGGTAGTCCCCATATAATCCCCTTTTGGTTCTAAGGATATCGAGATAAAATAACTAGAACGTAAAGTTCGAGAATAAACTATATCGAACCAAATTTTGGCCTAGCCCCCATAAAATGATGCCTAACGATTTTCAGTTTTTTTATTGTATAGCGTATATGAATTTATTGTGATGGAAAACATTTTAGGTTCAAAATTAACATATCTGTCCTCAATTAGGCATAGCATCTCATATAATAATAACATCAAATTTTCGGTAAATTTTGCACGATGTAATCAATATTGAGCCCGCTTTAGGTATAGCCTCCAGACCATTTTCATATTGAACAGCAGCTTCCACCCAAATCCCCGAAATAAAACCTGTGTACGTTGGTGATGGCCACATATAACTGAGCCGTAGAATTATCGGTATAGGTCCACATTTTGGTATGTTCCCTATATTTTTATGGTGTTATAAAAATTATCCGAACATCACGAAATTTTACATGGGGAAGGAGATTTAGCCAAAGAATAAGCATAAGCGGGAAAATTGCAAAAAAGGCAATATATGTCATATATGTATACCCCAGAAGGACATACATCGGATAAGTTGACAAGAGAAGTGGTTGACATTTAAATTGATACCATTTATATTGATGTATGTACTCGAATGTGAGAGTTATACGTAAATATATCGCAGGGGCCTACGTATTTTGATATTGTCTAGATATCACTAGGAAAAATGCCCTACTGATCGCTTTGTAACTGTACATGAAGTTTCAGGGTAAGAAAGCGGAGCTACCGACCTGTAATCGGTCAAAATGGTACAAAGAAAAATATGATCTGGAAAAGGGATGTTCTGGTGCGTTGTCAAATGTCCGAACCTTGACACGGATGAATATAATTCGTAGATGCAATTTCGCAACAATATTCGCCACATTGCCCAATATGCCTGATGAGCATCTTAACCAACGGCGAAACGCTTCGCATAATGGTGGAAATGTATATTGTTCAGGCTCGGAATATATATCGCTCACTGGTTATACCCTCATCCTGGTGGCTAATCATGGTATATAAACACAATAACTCTCGAAGGTAATAACCAATTTCATTCAAACTTTGCACATCGTAATATTTCCAAACTTCGTCCAAGTTCCAAGTTTATAAATCCAACAGTAGGCTAATGGAATATTCGATTTGATCCAAACTGTGCACATCGTAGCATTTCTTTCAAACTAAAATTAAGTCCGAAGATGCGGAAAATCGGTTCATTCCCTCAGTTACCTTACAAAATTTTCAAAATTGTGCTGGGAATGCATTTTATATTAGCATGCGAACAGAGCATCCGATTCAAACCAAATTTTGCACAGCCTAATATTTTAACCATACCATTGTATTTTTGGGAGATGTGACTCTTTGGGTCATAATTTCAAAACTTTCTAAATCTTATATGAAACGAACGAAATATCAAAATTTCATCCAGACTTTGGTCATCGTAGTATGTGTACATAGCCTATATCGAATTCGCACTCCTTCTGGTATCTCTTCTAAAATTGCTCCAGATTTTGAAAATTTGATAATCCAATAAGATTGTTGTGGATTGTCCGATTGATGCCAAATATGTGCATCGTAATATTTCTTTGAAACTCAAATCAAAAGGGTCAAAATTTGAACTAAACTTTGCACAGCCTTACATTTAAACCATGCCTATAAAATTTTGGAATATGAAACGTAGAGTAAGGTTATGACTTTTTTACAAATTGAACTTGTATCTTCGATCAAAAAACTCCACCTCATTTTTTACCATATTTTGGTGTTACTGTAAGCAGATATATAAGTATGACATGAACGAAGCTATTTTACTGGATTTGGGGATTCAGAATAAACACAAGAAGAGCTGGAATATCGAGACGAGACTTCCAGAGTGCATTGTAGACGTTTGGGATCTACATGAATTCTATCAAAACGATATGGGAACCGATTTTGTATGGGAACCGATTTTGTATATATATTTTTTTTCGACCGATTTATTCTAAATTGTACTCCAAATAATCAACGTGTGTTTGATTGACATGAAATTTTGCATTGTGTCATGTGCTGCAGTAGCGGGTGTAAAGCTTGCTTTAAATCGGTTCAGATTTTCATAATTTTCACCGAATCCTATACAAGTTACATAGTCGGCTATCTCAGTCTCTTCGATTGAAATTACACTTAGCATAGATTGCAGAATGAATAGATTGCAGAATGTGATAGATTGCAGAATGTGCAAGATGGGACTTATCGGTTCACTCCTTCTAGATCCTCCCCTACAAAGGGTGAATATTTTGAAAGCTTTTAAATCTCATATGCTCATATCCATCAAGAATCGTGTATTCGAAGTGAAATCACGAGTCTTACGATCCTATAATAAGTTTGGGCTTCAACTAGCTCGTCCGAAAACAGGGAAATGTCGACTTCAAAATGTCAGCATCCGGCTTAGTTGAATGCGATGGAAATATTGAAAAATCATACATTAGAACTATATTGCCAATATGGTGTTCATTAATTCAGTCGTTGAGCACAAGTCTGTAAATGGTGTATTTTAGTCATAAATTAGCAAAAGACAAAACAATTCTTAGTTTCAGCATATTTTTAACCATTTTTACACCCTCCATCGTTGTATGCTTGTTTTTTTAAATAATCGTTTCTGACCCCATGAAGTATATATATTCTTAATCAGTGTAAAATTCTAAGATGATCTAGCCATGTCCATCAGTCTGTTGTTATCACTCTAGCATCTGCAGAAACTGAGCTAGCTGTCCAAAAATTTGCACAGAAGTGCCAGAGCTGTATTAGTCGACGTGTAGGCATATCCTCCATATACCGGAACCTCCAAATTTTCTCTATTTTGAACACGTTTTGAACCGAATTGGCTGTTATTTGATATTTTTGGTTGTCATTAGGTATTAAATGAACCACTTTTCAGTGGTTCACGATACAATAAAAATTTCAGTATGTTGGAAATTATGGACCAATTTTGCTGCGGCACCTATATTACGGTCATCCTCCAATTTACAGTATGTTCAGGGTTATTGGAAATTTTTTAACACGTTAATAAAGTGAAATTTGAAAATAAGTGTATGCATAGTAAAATAATATGATGGTGTGATTTTTTAATCCTGGTCGTTCAAATTCTATAACGTTTAAGAATTAAATCACTCAATTTTTAGTTACTCATCACATTTATTTGCAATGGTTCTTAGCATGAATTTTATAGAAAATAGTATGAAAACGGAAAAGCTCTCAATTTGTGAACGAATTTCCGTTATAAATCCTTAAAAGTCGTAGAACTATTCAATAGCTAACGATGGTGTGGGATAACGCGAGAAAAAAATATTTTTTGGTTCTCAGTAGCCCCACCCCCTCCCGCCGAAGTGAAATCCTGGCTACGTTCCTGTGTCCACGGAATGGCCATTCACCTTGTTGCACTTGCCTAGTCTCAGATGTTGGGGGTTTCGTTGTAATTATTTAGAATTTTTTTCAAAATATTGCCAAAACTGATACTGTTAGCAATTTAAAATATATTTTTTTCCAGTTTTCATGATAAATGCACTTTCAAGTACTAATTACTACACACATTTCTTCTGCATTATTTTATTATTAACAAATCCGCCAGAAATTAGTCATAACAGCCATGTAAATGGTGAATGATTTCATAGTTTCTCAGTCTGCTGTCATTTGTCTAATTTTAATTTATTGTTAAGTGAAAATGCGTTTATTTGCCATTGTTGGCGTTTGTGTTGTTGTTGTTGCAGTTGTTGTCATTGTCATTGTTGACTTTAAAGATGATGACTGTGGCGATAATGTAAAAATGCAGAATTTTCATGATCACGGATTTTGCCACGAGTGATGTGAGGGGAGAGGGGAGGGGAGGGAGGGAGGGATGTGCCGGTGCAGTCACAACATTTTGAACAAATTCTCGACATTGCCACACGATGTTGAAAGGAGGAAAAGTGTAAAGACTACCCTTCTGCAACAAAAAAAAATAAAACAGTGAATTTTCACTTAAAAACACACACAAACAAAAACACATTGAATATCATCTGGGGATTTTCATGGCACACTTCTTTGGATATTGGGGAGAACATTATGCGGTGGCTTGCACTTGTTTTCCAAAATCTTCGAGGGGGAAACCGACGAGGAGTGAAATTTGGTGCATCAACATTTTTGCATTTTGTACATCATTAAATTACGTCGTAGATGTGGAAAACGAGGAAGCAGCCATCCAACCATCCATCCCAAACAATGGCCACACACACAATGGAAGACGAAAGAAAGGAATACACAAGTACGACACCAGCAGCAACAACAACAACAATGCAACAGGGCAAAGTACATTATTCTTACCACGAGACAAAAAAGACAACGAACGAAAGCAATGCGCTGCAAAAACAAAAAAAAAAACCAAAAAGAAAACACAAATTCGAAATCAAAACAAAAACAAGAGTGAAAAATACTTTTCCCATTCGTAGGGAGAGAATGACTGCGCCACAAAAATTGTCGTCAGTGAAAGATGAAATGAAAATGTACAAATTATTTTTCCTGTATTTTTTTTATTTTTCGATTTTGTTGAGTTTTGTTTTCACTTTGGTTTCATCATCAAAACCGTCGATGTCCTCAAAATGCAAATCTTGGCCGAAATAATAAAACGAATTTAAAGGAATGTGCTCAAAACACCAAGTATTCTAGTGAATATACTGACAAGTCACATTTATAATCCGAATTAGATGAAATTTGGCACAGCTCATTTGTTTTGCCCAAGGACAAACCCTATTGAAATTGGGAAAAATCGGTTCAGAGTTAGATATAGCTCCCATATATATTTTCGTTCGATTTAAGGTAAATGGTGTACCAAAGTCCCTATATATCTTACCATTTGCACGAAATTTGGCATAGCGTACTGAATTAAGTCTAGAATGATGTGTGCAAAGTTTCGTGAAAATCGGTTCAGATTTAGATATAGCTCCCATATATAGTTCCGTCCGATTTTAGGTAAATAGTCCACTAAAGACTCAATATAATATTCTTTTTGCACGAAATTTGGCACTTCGTAATGAATAAGGTCTAGAATGATGTGTGCAAAGTTTCGTGAAAATCGGTTCAGATTTAGATATAGCTCCCATATATATCTTCGTCCGATTTGAGGTAAATTGTGCAATAAATACCGTATATATCTTTCGGTTTGCACGAAATTTGGTACAGCGTAATGCATAAGGTCTAGAATTATGTGTGCTAAGTTTCATGAAAATCGGTTCAGATTTAGATATAGCTCCTATATATATCTTCGTCCGATTTAAGGTAAATGGTGTACCAAAGTCCCTATATATCTTTCCATTTGCACGGAATTTGGCATAGCTTACTGAATTAAGTCTAGAATGATGTGTGCAAAGTTTCGTGAAAATCGGTTCAAATTTAGATATAGCTCCCATGTATATTTTCATCCTATTTAAGGTAAATGGTGTACCAATGTCCCTATATATCTTTCGATTTGCACGAAATTTAGCACAGCGTAATGAATAAGGTCTAGAATGATGTGTGTTAAGTTTCGTAAAAATCGGTTCAGATTTAGATATAGCTCCCATATATATCTTCGTCCGATTTAAGGTAAATGGTGTACCAAAGTCCCTATATATCTTTCCATTTGCACGGAATTTGGCATAGCTTACTGAATTAAGTCTAGAATGATGTGTGCAAAGTTTCGTGAAAATCGGTTCAAATTTAGATATAGCTCCCATGTATATTTTCATCCTATTTAAGGTAAATGGTGTAAATGTCCCTATATCTTTCGATTTGCACGAAATTTAGCACAGCGTAATGAATAAGGTCTAGAATGATGTGTGTTAAGTTTCGTAAAAATCGTTTCAGATTTAGATATAGCTCCCATATATATCTCCGTCCGATTTAAGGTAAATGGTCCACCAAAGTCCCTATATAATTTTTGATTTTCACGAAATTTGGCATATCGTACTGAATTAAGTCTAGAATGATGTGTGTTAAGTTTCGTGAACATCTGTTCAGATTTAGATATAGCTCCCATATATAGCTCCGCCCGATTTTAGGTAAATAGTCCATTAAAGACTCTATATATTATTCGATTTGCACGAAATTTGGTACAGCGTAATGAATAAGGTCTAGAATGATGTGTGTTAAGTTTCGTGAAAATCGGTTCAGATTTAGATATAGCTCCCATATATATCTTCGTCAGATATAAGGTGAATTGTGTAACAAAGACCCTATATATATTTCGATTTGCACGTAATTTGGCATAGCGTACTGAATTAAGTCAAGAATGATGTGTGCAAAGTTTCGTGAAAATCGGTTCAAATTTAGATATAGCTCCCATGTATATTTTCATCCTATTTAAGGTTAATGGTGTACCAATGTCCCTATATATCTTTCGATTTGCACGAAATTTGGCATAGCGTACTGAATTAAGTCAAGAATGATGTGTGCAAAGTTTCGTGAAAATCGGTTCAAATTTAGATATAGCTTCCATATATAGTTCCGCACGATTTTAGGTAAATGGTGCACCAAAGTCCCTGGAAATCTTTTCATTTGCATGAATTTTGGCACAGTGCAAAGAATAAGGTTTAGAATGATGTTGCTAAGCTTCGTGAAAAGATCCATAGCTAGGCTGCTTGACACAACGTACTGATGTAATATAAATTAATCTTTGGCAAGTTTCCCGAAATCGGTTCAGCTATAGATATATAACAAACACGCGACGTCTGTAAGGATACATATGTAGAATATACCCAAAGTGGTGAAGGGTATCATATTGTCGCCCCAGTCCGACTTTACGACTTTCCTTACCGGTTTTAAGTATATTTTTCCAAACCACTATATTGTGTATATTCAATTATATATATTCAATTATACAATAGTTCCGTTCCAGAACCTGCAAGAATCTACTAAATTTGCAAGTACTGGAACAGACCAAATATGTTTGTAACACCTCCAAATATTCCCGTGAGACTCCATAATGTATATATATATACTAAAACCAGTGAGCGGAGCAATATAGTCGGACGCGGCCGACCATGCGAAACCCTACACAACTATCACGGAACTCTTACTTTCAGCGTATGTTTATTCCGAACCTGGGCAATATTTCGTAATATTGGCACCCTCTTGTCCGATTAGTGGTCAACAACGCCTCTTCCTTACTGACTGACATATTTTCCGAATATTACTAACATGCAGTACAGCCCTTCTAATTACTTGTCCAGATTCCCTTCACCGTGGGTGTTCGGTTTAAAATTTATGGCCAATCGACTCGAAAAAAAAAACAAAAGAAAACTAGTTTTCGGTTCATTTTATCCCAAAATTTTTATCAGATAATCACCGAAAATTATAGGCGTTCTCTTTGACCATGACTGGAACCTCATGGAAAATTTCAAAGCGATAAGCGCCCTCCATTGTGGTAATGGGTTATTAAATAATATCTGAATACGTAAGCACCTGTAAATATTTAAGTGTAACTCCCTCATCCGAGTACATACGACTATATAATTGGTATCAATTTAAAGGTCAACAACGCCTCTTGGATGTGCTATGAATTTCTCGGGTCTGAGGTTTTCAGGAGTAAATATACATATACGGCATAAAATAAAAATTTTGTCATTTTTCAGACAAAAGTCAGGGTTCATTTGAACAGCTAAATAATGGCCGATGTTTATCAAAATAGGTATGCTTATTCTTTGGCTCGATCTCCTTCTCTATGTAGAGTTTCGCGATGTTCGGGCCATTACTGCGGGCTCTGGAGCTACCAGAAAAACTGACAAAAATTAAGTATTTGGTCCCAATTCATCACCTAAATATTAACCGATCTTTACGAAAAACAATAGGGGTCTTCATTGGCCAGAACCCATTCTACATGCAAAATTTCGTGAAGATTGGTCTATAACTGTGGCCTGCATCGTGTTTACAAATTATAATGGACAGACGGACGGACACACATGTCTAGATCGACTCATCTAGTCGAGATATGACCATCGGTATACCTCAAGGTGGGTCTAGGACCAATATTTCGCGGCGTTACAAACTTTTGGAGCTGCACAAAGCTATAATACCCTGACAACATAGTTGTGTAGGGTATAAAAACTTGAAATTTGGAATGCGAATTAAGGTTGAGAAGTAGGCTCGATATAAGGACGTGGTTTTGAAAGCACGTACTCATGTATACAAAAAGTACTAAACTGTACTAAATTTGGTACAATTTTAATTTGGAGAAACGGATGGAGCTGGAATCCTGATATTTGAAATTAACATTACCGTCGGAGTGTAGGATAGGATGCTTATGTGTACGAAAAGTACTAAATGGTACTATATTTGGAACATTTTGGATTTTGAGTGAACCGATAATGCTGGAATTCTGAAATTTGGAGTTACAGTCATTGTTGAAGTCTACGATGTGAATATGTTAGATGTTCTGGAAATTTGTACTAATGTGTACTAAATGGTACCAAATGTAGATTTGGGTGAACCGATAGAACTGCAATCCTCAAATTTGAAGTAAGGATCACTGTTGGTCTATGCTTTGAAAATTTGTACTAAATGGTACCAAATTGGGATTTGGGTGAACCGATAGTGCTGGAATCTTGACATTTAGAGTTAGATTAAATGTTGGGTGTAGAATTGATTTATATAGGAAGTTTGGGAAATTCGTAACAATGTGTACTAAATTTGGTACAATATAAGATTTGTGCGAACCGATAGAGCAGTGGTCCTGAAATTCGGAATTAGTATCACAGTTGGGGTGTAGGATTGAAATATGTAGGTAGTTTTGGAAAATGGTTTTAAATGGTACCAAATGTGGATTTGGGTGAACCGAAAGAGCTAGAATTTTGAAATTTGGGGCGTAATATTGATACAATTTAAATTTTGGGTGAACCGATAGAGCTGAAATTCTAAAATCGCGAAATATGATTTTTATTAGTTGTATGTTATAGGTAGTTTTGAAAATTCGTACTTATGTGTACTAAAGTTGGTACAATTTGAATTTTGAGTGACCTGATAGAGCTGGAATCTTGAAATTTGTAGTTAGGATCACTGTTGTGGTCTACGATGGAGATATGCAGGAATTTTAGGAAAATTGTACTAATATGCACAAAATGGTACCCAATTTAAATTTTGGTACCGATAGAGCTAGAATTTTGAAATTTGAAGTTTGAATCACTGTTGGGGTATAGGAATGGGCTAATCAAGGAAGTTTTGATAAATCATACTAATGTGTACTAAATTTGGTAACTATTTACATTTTTAAACTTTTGAAGTCGGGAAATAAGATTTCCACTGGTGGTATGATATAGGAAGTTTTGAACATTCGTACTTATGTGTACTAAATTTGGTACAATTTGAATTTTGGGTGAAACGATAGAATTGCAATCTTGAAATTTGGAGTATATATGGGATTGTAATATGTAGAAAATTTTGGAAATTTGTACTAAATGGTACAAAATGTGGCTTTGGATGTGCCGAAAGAGCTGGAATATTGAAGTTAGAATTACTGTTGGGGTGTGGGATTGGGCTATGTAAGAAATATTGGAAATTCATACTAATGTGTACCAAATATGGTACTATCTAAATGTTCGGAGAACCGAAATTCGGAGTTAGGGCCACTGTTGGGTGTAGAATTGAGCAAATTCGTACTAATGTGTACTAAATTCGGTACAATTTAAATTTTGGGAAAACCGATAGCCCCGGGGTCCTGCAATTTGAAAATAAGGCCACTGTTTGCGTGTTCTAATTTCAGGATTCCAGTTCGATCGCTTCACCAAAATATAATTTTACTAAATTTTGGTACTAAATTTGGCACTGAACAATTTTTTTTTCATTGGAAAAATAGTTTTGAAAAATGTAGATTTTCTAAATAATAGATTTTCTAGTGTTAAACAATTAAATATTTTTTTCTACTGTTCAACAATTAAAAAAAATTTTTCAAGGTCTACCAAGGCGTAGATTTTTTAAATATTTTTTTTTTTGCACGAAATTTGGCATAGCGCACTGAATTAAGTCTTTAAAGGCGTAATAAAAAATATTAACTAAAAAATCTACGCCTTATATATCTTTCGATTTGCAAAATTTGGCAAATTATTTACTTTTTTTGGAAAATCGCCTATTTCTGACCACATATATAGTTTCTATTTCAGTTTAAAAATTATATATTTCGATTTGCAGGAAATTTGGCATAACGTACTGATTGGCTTTATCCTAGTTCATACAATAGCTATATACTCATTTCATGAGAAACGTCCCAATATATCCTTCGATATATTGGATAGAGCTTCCATATATATTTTCGCAGTTTAAAGTTTGGACATCAAACTCTTCATCACATCAAAATTTTGCACAACGTACAAAATTGAGCATAGAATTACGTAGTTGCGTTTTCTAGAGGTACAGACATAGCCCAACAGATAACCTATTTATCTTCAACAATTGTGTTTTTTTTTTTTTTTTTTTTGAAAAATCGCCTATTTTTAACCACAAACTAAGTTTAAAAATAAAGAAGGTCTTTACCGATTGGCTTTATCCTAGTTCATACGTTAGCTATACACTCACAGAGAAACGTCCCAAAATTTGAAATCGACTAATAATCCAGTTTTTGAGTTATCGTGCCCACCAAAAACTCGTTTAAAGTTTGAGAAGCCCTCTTGCCGTCTCTTGATGCTAACACAATAAATCGGCTATATCTTCAACAATTGTGGATATTTTCACTTGAAAATTTATAGGGACATTCTTGAATTAGAGTAGATTCGAATTAAATCAAAATATTTTTTTTTTTGAAACCCAGAATGGGGGGTCCCTTGAAATTTGGTATGTTGAAGTTCCTTTCCCATTTTTGGGATTCGCAATTCGGAATTTTCTTTCAGATCATGAACAACCAAATTTCTAAAGTTCGTTTTCTATAGAAAAGTTACTATAAGGTTACTGAAGGCATTAGGAAAAAGATATCCAGACATAAAACAATTATTCAGGTACTAGCCAACATATTTCTCCTCAGAATTTAATATATCTATATTGATTAATAATTTTATCTAAAATGTATAATACAGAAAACCCATGTTTTCAAAATTCATGTCAAAATAATAACATTGATATTCCACCTGATCTGTATTTTTTTGACAAAAATAAACATGAATAATAAATATTCCTGCAAATTTTTACTAAGTATCAAAATTCGATATTTTATATCAACAAATTTTCCCACGAATATAAAAAGACACACACAAAATTCAAGGTGGACTTTTTTATTATTTTTTAAATGTGTCATTTCTTTAAATATAGTACGGGAGACAATAACAACAACAACACCACATACCTATGCCGATGACGGACAGACGACAATTGTGTTTGCGGTTTTCTCGTTCATCATCTATAGCTACTATTTTCTTTTGTATTTC